>NC_084603.1:18032278-18211175 GCF_033807715.1 Cololabis saira
GGGTGTGATCCACTGGGCGGTGCCTCTCACCTTTCTTCTCCTCTTCCCTTCCTCTCTTCTCCATTTCCATTTTTATTTATTATAAGTATTTCATAGCTATCATTTTTGTACATCGCTCTTGTAGTTTCTTGTGCTGGCCCCCCTTTTTTCTCTTTTACACATGGTGCAGAAGAGCATCTCTGAATGCACAACACCGGAACCTGCAGCGTGGGAGTGAGAGGGGGCAGGGTAACGGCCCGGTCAGGCAGGGGAGAGATTTGTCCGTCAAGACACCTCTCCCTGGCCCTGCCCCTTCTCAACCTTTCCCCGACCCTGCACCCCAACCTGGGACTAGCTGATTGGGCCGGAGCTTCAGGAGCTGCGTGCTGGCCTGCGGTCCCCACCCCCGGTCATCCCGTTGCTGCTTCCACCTGCCTGCTGTGCTGCTGACGTCCCCGACCCCCCAGGCTTATGAGCCTGGTCCTGCTCAAGGTTTCTTCCCTCCTAAAGGGGAGTTTTTCTTGCCACTGTTTGGCTTAAGGCTTTTCTCCCACTAGGGGAGTTCTTACCTGCCATTGTTTATGTAATAATTGCTCGGGGGTTTATGTTCTGAGTCTCTGGAAAGCGTCTGGATACAACAGCGTCTAACACAACTTTTCTTGTATTAGACCAGGGGTGTCCAAAGTCGGTCCTCGAGGGCCGGTGTCCTGCATGTTTTAGTTATTTCCCTGCATCAACACACCTGATTCTAATTAATGGTCGTCACCACATTGTCATCAAAGTCTGGATAGTTCTGTTGATGACCAAGCTCCTTGTATCACGGTTTGATAAAAAAAGGGACACATCTAAAACATGCAGGACACCGGCCCTCGAGGGCCGACTTTGGACACCCCTGTATTAGATGCTATATAAATAAAATTGAATTGAATTGTCCTGAATCCCAGAAAGCGTTCTTGCAGATAAAACAGGTGTACTTGCTCATCATTCTTGGATCAGTGGAGGCAACCAATTCCAGGGGCGCCGACTCATTCGGAAAAGTGTTTCCTGGCGAGAATCAACAACGGGGCTGTGAGAAGGAATTCAATCAGAGAGTGACCTGATGAGCCTCATTCAGCCTGCCACTCATGGTAAAGCACCCACGCTTTATGCAGCCGAGATCCCCTCGCTGCAAGAGCCTCCTCATCACCTAAGATAAAGCTAATTATGGTGCGCCAATTTAATGCAACTGTAGCTCTTATCATGCTTCTCCCGTCACCGCTTCCCCAGATGAAACAATGAGTCTGATTTTCACTACGTGAAGTAATTATTCTACAGTTTATCAGAAAAGAGAACACTGGGAAACGCTGATGTCATCAAAGCCAAGGCGCTTTCCTCCTGCTCTCTCCTTCCTTCTTCCCTTCCTTCTTCCCTTCATCTTGTCTTCCTTCCTTCCTTCCTTCCTTCCTTCCTTCCTTCCTTCCTTCCTTCCTTCCTTCCTTCTTTTTTCCCTTCCTTCTTTCCTCCAGCTGTCTCCTTCCTTCTTCCCTTCCTCTTTTCTTTCTTCCTTCCTTCCTTCTTTCCTTCCTTCCTTCTTCCCTTGTTTTCTCCCTTCCTTCCTTCCTTCTTTTTTCCCTTCCTTCCTTCCTTCCTTCTTTCCTCATGCTCTCTCCTTCCTTCTTCCCTTCCTCTTTTTTCTCCCTTCCTTCTTTCTTTCTTTCCTTCCTTCCTTCCTTCTTTCCTCCTGCTCTCTCCTTCCTTCTTCCCTTCCTCTTTTCTCCCTTCCTTCCTTGCTTCCTTCCTTCTTTCCTCCTGCTCTCTCCTTCCTTCTTCCCTTCTTCTTTTTTCTTCCTTCCTTCCTTCCTTCCTTCCTTCCTTCCTTCCTTCCTTCCTTCCTTCCTTCCTTCTTTTTTCCATTCCTTCCTTCTTTCCTACTGTTCTCTCCTTCCTTCTTCCCTTGTTTCCTTCCTTCTTCCTTTGTTTCCTTCCTTCCTTCCATCCTTCCTTCTTTCCTCCTGCTCTCTCCTTCCTTCTTCCCTTCCTCTTTTCTCCCTTCCTTCTTTCCTTTCTTCCTTCCTTCCTTCCTTCCTTTTTCCCTTCCTTCTTTCTTTCCTCCTGTTCTCTCCTTCCTTCCTTCCTTCCTTCCTTCCTTCCTTCCTTCCTTCCTTCCTTCCTTCCTTCCTTCCTTCCTTCCTTCCTTCCTTCCTTCCTTCCTTCCTTCCTTCCTTCCTTCCTTCCTTCCTTCCTTCTTTCCTTCCTTCCTTCCTTCTTATCATGCTTCTCCCGTCACCGCTTCCCCAGATGAAACAATGAGTCTGATTTTCCCTGCGTGAAGTAATTATTCTACAGTTTATCAGAAAAGGGAACACTGGGAAACGCTGATGTCATCAAAGCCGAGGCGCTAACTTCATTCCTCTCCCTTCACTGTTATAGGCCCGAGTGTTTGGGATGCAGATGTGTTTCTCCCAGTCTCACAGGCATCCTGAAAACTGCAACATGGGCATGCATTATGGATGAATTACTTCATCAAATAAAAAGCAGGGCATCTTGTAATGAACTGTGAGGATACTCTTAATTTTTGATGAGGCTGATGTGATGAATAGTTTAATGAGAAACACTGTGTGCAAGGTCTGCTGAGTGCAGACAAAGATATCACAGCTCTGATCAGCAAATTGCAAGAAAACACTAAATGTTTACAGAACTTTACACTCTTCTGCTAATGTTTATTAAACGCCATCAATCTTTCTAGTTCATACGCAGCATTAACCAACAGACGGAGCACAATTCCACCTTGGCCTTGAATTATGCACCAGCTCCACTACAGGGCAGTCAGGTAATATATATTAACTCAGACATATGTAGACTACAGGCATGTTATTTACTTTGAGGAGTCCCTCTTTGATATATTGCGCTTTTTTTCTCCAGCTGGTGTGTGCAGAAC
The DNA here is from genome assembly GCF_033807715.1 of Cololabis saira. Classification (NCBI taxonomy): domain Eukaryota; kingdom Metazoa; phylum Chordata; class Actinopteri; order Beloniformes; family Belonidae; genus Cololabis; species Cololabis saira. The sequence goes on from NC_084603.1 coordinate 18,035,175, forward strand.
TCCCCTAACTTGGAAAACCTTTCACGTCCTGGCACAAAAGCATCCTACTGGAAGGCAGGCAGCAAAGATCTGCCAGTGTTTTTCCTCTATCTCAAATATGTATTCAACTCTGCAGAGACTCAAGGTTTAGTATGTGGACCTTCTGTAACGTACAGTTGGCTGCCAAGCGCCAACTTCAACACCATGCTGCAGTTTTACAAGCTAATAAAAATGCATTCAACTTAAAACTGCACTCCCGTGAGAGGACCCAGTGTTTACTCGCATCAGAGGTCGGGCGCATAACATAGTTAGCTGTGCCAGAATTGGTTATTGCTTCTTCCTGCTGCATGCAAACACTAAATAAACAGGAGGGAGAGTAGTATGCAGCCGTGACGGCTTCACGGTGAACAGAAACTAGGAAAGCTAAAGCAGAAAAACGTAATAAAGGCCCTGTCCCAAAACACCCACTACCACTAGTTTTTATCCCTACCCCTAAATTTTGTGCGTTCCCATGAGGGTAGTGGTGTCCCAATTCCTCTTTTCACCTAGGGGTAGTGAAGAAAACTAGTGTAGTGGCTATGAATCTGTCCCCACGGAGCGAGTGTTTTCAGATGCTCACTAGTTTTATCTAGGGACAGAAAAATTTCCCAGAATGCTTTTCGTCGTCATTTGCGGACTGAATTAAAAAAAAAAAACATGGCAGACATTTCTTATTTTTTAGTGAATAAAATCAATATTTTGAGTTAGTTTCTGCATAAAAATGCGTTTTGATTACATTTCTAGCGAGAAATATATATTTTACTTTCATAATTTTCACTCAGTGAATGTACATAATCACTTGTTTGCCCGTTGTTGCGAAGTCTTTTTCAAACCTCACCAGAATAAAGGCTGATTTATGGTTCCGCGTTACACCAACGCAGAGCCTACGGCGTAGGTTACGTAACCTACGTCGTACCCTACGCCGTAGGCTCTGCGTCGATTTAACGCGGAACCATAAATCAGCTCCGGAGGCAGAAATCTCGAAATTTTCGGAGCAAATTTCTTAACAGGCGTAGCTACAACTGTTATATTTCATCTATTAAAGCAACATTTATCTTCCTAAATGATTTATTTCATCCAGCGGTAATTCTCCACAGAGCTGCAGGTTTCTCCCCCGGGATGACGGCGCAGGTTGACCCGGCGATCACATCTGTACTCCGGCTGCTGCTGCTGCTGCTGCTGCTCCGAGCCGGCGGCTCTTCTCATCTCCAAAAACATCGGGTCAAATTTCTTAACAGGCATTATTTGGATAAACTGAGCCCAGGTTGGGGATCTTAACGGTTACTTTTACGCCTGAAAAAATATTAAAACTTAATAAAGTGGCATATTAACAGCGCTACAGCAGAAATTAAAACAGCTTTTGGCTCTCAGCTTCCTGATTTTAGGGGTGGTGCTGAAAGTAGGAGTAGGGGGAGTATTGGGACAGGCCCCTGGGAAGATTTCAAGTGCCCTAAAATCTGTCCCTTCTTTTTTAGGGGTAGTGATAGAAAGTAGGGGGAGTATTGGGATTGGGCCAAAAGCTCACCTGAACTTCTGAGGTCAGTCCAACACAAGTGGACATGGCTTGACTGCATAAATAAGCTACAAGATGTAAGGTGATATGTATTTTTTGCACAGTATGTGTGATCAATCAAGCGTCACCGGGAGATTTGCAGATGAGAAATGGCTCAGGCTGACGATGACAGCCACTAATTCCCGGATAGCGTTTTCGCCACGACCGGCGACCTTGGACTGGAACTTCCTCGGTATCAAGCTGCCTCATCTGCATAAGTGCTTCACATGCTGCTCATTGATTGTAACATAATCAGAGGGATCGGAGCCCGTGGGCTGAGACGGCTCAGTCATTTATTAATGCTGGGTTTGAAACTTGCGTTGTCATTGTTTTGAGTAAACTGTCAGGATAAGACCATCAACATGTCTTATATTGCTTACTAAAATGAGTTGAGTAGGCGCTAGGGATGGGCGGTATGGACTAAAAAATCTATCAGGATAATTTCTGGCATTTATCCCGATAAAGATAAAAATTACGATAAAAAAAAATAACAATTCAACTCCACCTTTGTAACTATAAATCTATCACCACATTCAGTCTTTGGAGCCAAAACACTGCTCTAAAAGATACTAAATGCTACTAAACTACACCAATTAAATTGAATTAATAAAAACCAATTAAATGAGTTACACCTGTACTGCAAAACTGGAATGACTCAGATCCGCCATGTTTGTTACACAAACACGTATCAACGGGAATTTATCTTTCTTTCTTTCTTTCTTTCTTTCTTTCTTTCTTTCTTTCTTTCTTTCTTTCTTTCTTTCTTTCTTTCTTTCTTTCTTTCTTTCTTTCTTTCTTTCTTTCCTTCCTTCCTTCCTTCCTTCCTTCCTTCCTTCCTTCCTTCCTTCCTTCCTTCCTTCCTTCCTTCCTTCCTTCCTTCCTTCCTTCCTTCCTTCCTTCCTTCCTTCCTTCCTTCCTTCCTTCCTTCCTTCCTTCCTTCACGTTGTGCGTGGATTTAACACGGAAACACAAAAACGTCATCAACGTCCCTTCAGGGATTAATAAGGTAGTTTTGAATTGAATTGAATGTGATTAAAGAGGTTCATGATTTTTTTCTGTCTAAAACTAGCACATGTGAGCATGGTCGCAGAAGATACTTGGTGTAGTCATAGTATCAATAGCGAATACTAAGACTCGCTTTTAGAATCAGTGAAAAAGGAGAAGAAGAAGCCACAGCTTTGGTGTAATAATACATAACATACCTCAAGTCAAAGCAAAGCTTTGTAATTACAGTCCTTGGAGTGCAACATCTAATATATTTTTCTCCTGCACAGTTTTTTGGAAGTGCTTAATAATTGGAATAATCACAGCAAGAAAACAAACAAACAAGCTTTTTTTTTAAATTTGGCCACAATAAAAAAGCTACCAGTTCTCCAGAGAGAGTAACATAACAGATACATTATAGCTGTGTTTCCATTAACAGGAATTCGGGGTAAACTTACCAGACGGGTCCTCAACACCGTCAGGTGACCCGTCTCCATTACACAAGAACTGCTGGCTGAACAAATTACACAGCATTTATTTTTGCTATTCGCAAACGTCCAGCATTACAAACACGGAACGCTACTTGTGTTTTTGTTTGCCTTTTTTTTTAACGTAGCAGTTGAGATTAAGACCCAGTTCCAGTCCCCCCCTAGTCCTACTTTTCATCCCTACCCCTAAATTTTGCGCATTCCCGTGAGGGTACGTGCAAAATTCCTCTTTGCATGTAGGGCTAGTGGACATAACGAGGGCTAGTGTGTATCAATCTAGCCCTTCACAGTGAGGGATTTCAGATACTGACTCACTGATCGAGGGCCAGAGAAAATTTCCCAGAATGCTTTACGTCATCATTTGCAGACTGAATGAAACAAAAAAACATGGCGGACATTTCTAATTTTTTGTAAATAAAATCAATATTTTGAGTTAGTTTCTGCATAAAAATGCATTTTGATTACATTTCTAGCGAGAAATATATATTTTACTTTCATAATATTCACTCAGTGAATGTACATAATCACTCGCTAGTCTTTTCAGATCTCGCCAGAATAAAGGCTGATTTAGGGCTCCGCGTTACACCAACACGTACCTTATGCCGTAGGCTCTGCGTTGGTGTAACGCGGAACCATAAATCGCCGGCGGCTCTTCTCATCCCCTACCCCTGTGGCTTCATTTTTAGGGCTAGTGGTAGAAAGTAGGGGGTGTATTGGGATTGGCCCAAAGTAGAGACCAAATTCTGGCGCCACCAAACCAGGCCCCCTCCCCTCCTCGGCTGCACCTAGAAATTCTGATGAATTCCAAAGTAATGAAAGTATTGAAAGCTAATGAAAGTAATGAACAGAATCAGTGACAAAACAGTAATCTTTTCTCTAAAGCTGAACAAACTATAGCCTTCCTGGGGACCAACAAGACGTAAACTGCTGCTGTCACGAACACCAAAAATGTGTAAAAAACATAAGATCTCTGAAATGGAGCATTGTTTGTAATGTAATGTGTATGTATATGCACCTACGCAACTCATAATGAAAGCAAATCCAACGTGCAACATATGAGGCAAATGATTCAGTCTTTTTATAGGCTAAATGCAGCAGATTTTGTTTTACAGCTGAGTGACAGCAGCAGGACACAAACTGTTTTCTGTTGATAAAACTAATCTGCAAAATCAATGTGTTTCCATTAAATCATGTTACGTGACAACGTTGTGTTTTCTCCTTGGGCAATAAGTCTTTCCAAGAATATTGGCGACGGATGACGGCAGGTTTATCCACAGGTTTTTTTTTACAGGAAAAAGTCTGACATCTGCAAAAGATTGTCGCAAGGAAAGCCTCTTACATGTGGGATGCTGGGTGGGGGGGGTTTGTTAATGACAAGACGAGCTTGTCCACGAGCTCCTCATCCTCAGAGCCGGGGATGCCATAAATCACAATATTACAGAATTGTAATCTGCAACTGGCCACTAAGATGACAGACTGTGGCTTGGCAAGAGACAAAACTGGGGTTATTAACAAACTGAAGAGCCTCAGAAGGAAGTTATTTGCGTTTAATGAACACAACAGCAGGAGTAGCAGAGGGAGACTGCTGGTCATATTTGTGCAGCACGATTTGGGGGAAGTCGATACACAAACCCAGATTGCACAGTTTCAAGGGTAGTAGAATAATGTGTAACAGCAGCAACTCCTAGAGACTCAAGTGTGTGTGTGGGAGTGAGAAAGAGGGAATGGGAAGCTGGGCTACTAATACCCGCACTCTCAACACATCATTTCTGTAAGTTATCAATAGATTAATGACCGCTGCGTTTTGGCTTTTTTCGACACAACCCAACCCAAATACAACTTTTTCTTTTAACTTGGGTTTTCTACAGATATATGGGACATTTCGGCTTGTGGGAGTTCGGATTAGGTTTTTCTGGGCTGTGTCGTTGACACGTGTCTCTATCACCAGGAACAGCCCTGCAAAAGTGGCTTTTAGGAACCTCTCAGGGGCAAAATATGTGTCAGGGAAGAGGTGGATAGGACCCAGGTGCAGGAGACCAGGACGCCCTAAAATGTGATTTATTTGATCTGAAAGCAAAGAAAAGCGCTGCTTAGCAGGATACAAAAAAACCAACAGGAACATGACACATGGAGGAAGGAAACAGTACAAGCCAGCAGGGAGCAAGGGAAAGACCAGATATACACAGAAGGCTTGATGAGACACAGGTGCAGACAATCAGGGCAGACGGGAACAAGGAAAGTCAAGACAAAACTTAAACACAAGGACATGGGGTTTCAAAATAAAACAGGAACTTAGGGCCAATCCCAATGTTCACCCTACTTTCTACCACTTCATCCTAAAAATGAGTAGGGTCCTTGTAATGTTCCCTAGGGATTGGGACACCACTTGCTACGTCACTGCGTGGTTTACGTTCGGGTACGTAAGCGACTGCGTAGTTACGTTTGCACATACGTCACACCATATCAGGAAGCCCAGAGCTAAAAGCTGTTTTAATTTCAGCTGTAGCGCTGTTAATATGCCACTTTATTAAGTTTTAATATTTTTTCAGGCGTAAAAGTAACCGTTAAGATCCCCAACCTGGGCTCAGTTTATCCAAATAACGCCTGTTAAGAAATTTGATCCGATGTTTTTGGGGGATGAGAAGAGCCACCGGCGATTTATGGTTCCAAGTTAAATCAATGCAGAGCGTACGGCGTAGGTTACGCGGTGACGCACACCGTACGGCAACAACGAGCAAGCGAGTGATTATGTACATTCACTGGGTGAATATTATGAAAGTAAAATATATATTTCTCGCTAGAAATGTAATCAAAATGCATTTTTATGCAGAAACTAACTCAAAATATTGATTTTATTCACTAAAAATGACAAATGTCCGCCATGTTTTTTTGTTTGATTCAGTCTGCAAATGACGACGTAAAGCATTCTGGGAAATTTTCTCTAGCCCTCGGTCGGTGAGTCAGTATCTGAAATCCCTTGCTGTGAACGGCTAGATTCATACACACTTGCCCTCGTTATGCCCACTACCCCTACATGCAAAGGGGAATTGGGACACCACTACCCTCAAAGGAACGTGAAAAATGTAGGGGTAGGACTGAAAAGTAGGACTAGGGGGGGATTGGGACTGGGCCTCAATCCAGCTATTGGCAACAATCGAGCTGAGGATTAAACTGGAGGTTAAGAGAAATCCAAGTGTACATGTGCAAGAAGACAATTGATTGTTGAGTGAGGTGCGTTTGACTCTGCGACACTAGGTGGCGCCGAACGCACTTTTGCATTGGCGTTCTTCCAGTACAAATAGTAAACAAGCGCCAAGGAGGACATCAACATCCAAAAATATGGATGCTAACGATGCATCAACTCTGTAAAACTACTAAGCCTGATCATGATGCAGGTAAGATGCAGCAAAGTCTCCCTCTTCTTCTTCTGTTAGCGTGTTGTTGTGATGCCGTGTTGTCACTTCCAGAAGGGTTGAGGTACCGGAGTCGTCACTAGCTCGGCTCAGCGTGGGTTGGTAAACATGCAGGAATAACTCGGATTAGGACGCATTATCTGGCACTAAAAGCTCGATCTCAAGAGCTTCTATTCAGTTCGACTAAGGTGTAAACATGGCTTTTAAAATGTCGAAATCAGTCGGATTAAGGCAACAATTTGACTTTCTGTCAGTGCAGGTAAACACCCAGAGACTCTCTCTACAAGGACGGACTGATTTGACTATTTGGCATCGTTAACGAGCTCTAATGGACGGTAGCTGGGCGTTCGTGCAATGCAAATTAAAATTAGCAAGAGATACCTCTAGATTTCTAAGGTACAAAGCCATCATGCTGCTTAGGAAGGAGAAAAGCTTCTGTGTCCCAAAGATGAAGGTATGTCGATGTAAAATGTGCAAAGGAACCTTAGGGCAACAATGAAAGGCCTGGGGAAAAAAGCTGTCTGAGACCAGAAAGAGTGTATCATTCCCCAAAATAACGCTATACTAACATAACGATGGCGGAACGGCAAAAACTCCCATCAGCAAATGATGCAAAAAAAGGCGGGGGGGGTCCACTTATCTCCATTTGGCCACTATGGAGCTAGAACAGTCTCATAATTCGCAAATGCACACACCGTTTCACAAATGCACAGGACAAAATTCACAAATGCACAGACTCCGCTGTTTCTCATCATCAGTTGCTGCATCGGCAGGACTAAGAGCTCTCCAGTCTCCCGACGGCTCTGGTTGAACGGCCTGACAAACCATCTCCGATCCCGCTGTTTTCTTTACCGAGATCACAAGAAAAACAGAGATTTATTTATCTTTATTCCACCAACTCGAAATATTAATCACTATTCTAAGCGAACGGCGCTAACGCAGCTCAAACAGCAGGTGTATCCGCCCCTTTAATCTGATTGGTTTACGAGTAAGTCGTGTTTCATCCACTGCTCTGCGTCCCCCACGTGGGGTGCGCTCTTATGATTGGTTGAAACAAAGGAAGATATCTGATTGGTTGTGAAAATACGTGTTAAAAAAAACGTATTTGTGGATCGAGTCACGTCAGGGGAGTCTCAAAAGTCACACACAAATCCAGTGCAGCTCACAGACAAAAAACGTTTCTAAATTAGGTTATATTTGTGTGCGCATCAAAAATACATTTGTATATCTTGTCCTACGCACGTGTGAATTGTTCTGTGCATTTGTGAAACGTTGTGTGCATTTGCGGATCGGTGTGTGCATTTGTGCATTCTGTCCTGTGCATTTGTGAAACGGTGTGTACATCTGCGAATTGGTGTGTGCATTTGCGAATCAGTGTGTGCATTTGTAAATTTTGTCCTGTGCATTTGTGAAATGGTGTGTGCATTTGCGAATTATGAGACTATTCTAGCGCCATAGGCCACTCATTAATACCCAGTCTGTATTGTTAACACATAGACTAGTAATCTTGTCCAAAAACGTGTATCATTTATTGGGTATCCATACAAAACACATGTCTTTATTCTATTTTCTGAGGAGAGTTTCATTTCACAAAATAAACAGCAGCATTGACAAAGAAGATTAGGTGGATATATTTAAAAAAAACACATCTCAAGACATCAGTCAACAAGTTAAAGCTCAAACCTGGTGGACACTGACCCCAGGTACGCCTTCAAAATAGTTCCAAAGTGGCTTAAGGACAATAAAACGAAGCAAGATGAAGGTAGTGGAGCAACCCGAAGCCCTGACCTCAATTCTATGAAGAACTTGTGGGTGGCACTGAAAAGGCTGAAAAGGCTTGTATGAGCAAGAATGCTGCCAAACTTGACAGCAGCACCATTTCTGTGAGAAGGAACGGGCCAAAGTTTCACAAAGATATTATGAGAAGCTTCTCCAGGGTTACGCAGGGAGTTTGAGCCAAGTTTAAAGGCATTTCTAACGAGGAGTAGCCCCTGTATGGAAACTGTTGGATGAAATCCATTTAAAAAAGTGTTAGAAACAGGAAAACTCCTCAATTATACCGTAAGATGAGGAGGGAATCAAAGACTATGTTTCTTTATCAAACTGTATGTAAACATCAGCTCACAACTTTAAAAACACAAGTCATCAAAAGACTTTATTTTAGTCGGACGGCACCACTGTAGAAAAGCTGAAATAGGTTGAAAGTGTTGATGCTTTGTAGAAATGTAAGTTGACATTGTTTTTATTCAGATGACTTGTGAACCTATCATTTAACCCTTGTGCTGTCTTTTGTTCAAGGGAGGGTGAAGGGAGAAAAGAAGGAAGGAAGTAGGAAATGGAGTAAGGAAGGGAGAAAAGATGGAAGTAAGTAAGTAAGTAAGGAAGGAAGGAAGGAAGGAAGGAAGGAAGGAAGGGAGGGAGGGAGGAAGGGAGGAAGGAAGGAAGGAAGGAAGGAAGGAAGGAAGGAAGGAAGGAAGGAAGGAAGGAAGGAAGGAAGGAAGGAAGGAAGGAAGGAAGGAAGGAAGGAAGGAAGGAAGGAAGGAAGGAAGGGAGAAAAGATGGAAGGAAGGAAAGAAGGAAGTAAGGAAGCAAGGAGAAGGAAGGAAGTAATAAAGGGAGTAAGGAAGGGAGAAAAGATGGAAGAAAGGAAGAAAGAAAGGAAAGAAGGGAGGGAGGAAAGAATGGAGAAAAGGAAAGACAGAAGGGAGGGAAGAAGGGAGGAATGGATAAAATAAGGAAAGAAGGAAGGAAAAGCAAAGAAGGTAATAAAGAAACGAATGACGAAAGGGAGGTAGGAAGAAAAAGGAGTAAAGGAGGGTAAAAAAGGAGGAAAAGAGGAAAGGAAGAAGGAAGGAGAGAGCATGGCAGGAGGAAAGAGGGATAGAAGAATTGGGTCATTTTGACCCAAAGACAGCAAAAGGGTTCAAATGTGACAAGTATCAACAAAACTTTCACAAGTCATCCAATAACGAGATGAATGTTCCGCCAATCAAATTTATACATAACTTATGAAAATGAGCATCAATCGTACACTCACTGTCCAGGATCATTGGCCATTTGATTACGTCTGTGGACGGCGGTACCCGGCAGTTACATAAAATGAGCCGACTCTGCGCCCATCTTTGAGAAACGGCCTTGTAATTTCCTCCTTGCAGGGAAAACTAGATCGTAAGAGAAGTGTTTATCTATAATAACAATCTCCAGCTCCATTTCGTCCTACTGAGGCTTTGCCTATTTGGCAGCGAGTGCTTGAGAGGCTCGGCTGGGCAGAGATGGGAGGATGTAAATCAGCACAGTTCCACACCAGCGTGTTGTGTACTCAGTCATTGTTTACAGCACTTGCTTCTGCGCAGCTCTACACCACCGCCTATGCAGCACCGAGCTGCTTTTAACGTTTACTTTGAGCCAAATTTGCACTCTGTCTGAGAGGAGGAGAAAAAAAATAAAAACCTTAATGCCGGCTGGGCTGCACTCCTGCGTTTGAACCGAAATTTCAAGTGCAACAGCGCTCTGTTTGCGTCCATTTTCAAGGAACACAAACCACAAGTATCCACACTTTGTTATTTTAGACCTTCTTTCCTTGTTCTTTTCGGGGGAACAAAACACTTGGAGCAGTCGACTGCAGAACCGGTTTACACCTCTTGTTTGTCAGCCTGCCCTGCAGGGCATAAGTCACGACTACGTGACAAAAATGGAGACAACGTCTGGCCTTTTACTAAACTTAGGGCCAATCCCAATGTTCACCCTACTTTCTACCACTAGCCCTCACCCACTACCACTTCACCCTAAAAATGAAGCCACAGGCTTTAGGGTCCTTGTAATCTTCCCTAGGGATTGGGACATCACTTGCTACGTCACTGTGTGGTTTACGTTCGGGTACGTAAGCGACTGCGTAGTTACGTTTGCACATACGTCACACCATATCAGGAAGCCCAGAGCTAAAAGCTGTTTTAATTTCAGCTGTAGCGCTGTTAATATGCCACTTTATTAAGTTTTAATATTTTTTCAGGCGTAAAAGTAACCGTTAAGATCCCCAACCTGGGCTCAGTTTATCCAAATAAAGCCTGTTAAGAAATTTGCTCCGATGTTTTCGGGGATGAGAAGAGCCGCCGGCTCGGGAGCTGATTTATGGTTCTGCGTTAAATCGACGCAGAGCCTAGGGCGTAGGGTACGGCATACGGCGTGCGTCGCCGCGTAACCTACGCCATAGGCTCTGCGTTGGTGTAACGCGGAACCATAAATCAGCCTTTATTCTGGCAAGATCTGAAGATACAACGCATCAACGACCAAGCGAGTGATTATGTACATATTCAGAGTGAATATTTTGAAAGTAAAATATATATTTCTCGCTAGAAATGTAATCAAAATGCATTTTTATGCAGAAACTAACTCAAAATATTTTTATTCACTAAAAATGAGAAATGTCCGCCATGTATTTTTGTTTGATTCAGTCTGCAAATGACGACGTAAAGCATTCTGGGAAATTTTTCTGGTCCTAGGTCAGCTAGTGTGCATCTGAAATCCCTCACTCTTAAGGGCTAGATTCATACACCCTACCCCTCGTTACCCCACTACCCCTAGATGAAAAGAGTAATTGTGACACCACTACCCTCAAGGGAACGCGCAAAATGTAGGGGTAGGGCTGAAAAGTAGGACTAGGGGGGGATTGGGACTGGCCCTAAAAGCGGCATATGTTACCATCATAGAGTCAACGTGTTTAAACTGAAGACAAGCAAGCTATTATAATTTCACATGACTGCATTGCAAGCATTCATGAAGCGTTCATGGTGCAGAAAGACCTTTTAAGAGCTGGTCGAACCTTCTGGACAGCGGTGACTTCAGGCTAAAGCTTTCAGTGACCTTTCCTATTTACGGGGCTGCTGCAGTTCAAACATGGCTGCAGGATGTCGGGCCTGAACGGTTCTCTTGAGGTCAAGAGAGTTAAACTCTGGGCTCTAACTGGGCAACTCCTTTCATTCTGTGGTGGATTTACTTCTGTGCTTATGGTCATTGTGCAGCAACACCCTGATGTAAATGCGGGAGTCCGTTTTTCCACTGCTGTCACTCTTGGACTCTTGTTTCCCTGACCGAAGACGCTGCGTTGTCTTTGGAGTCATCTTGGTGCCTACTTCCAGAGGTGGGACTGAACACTTCCAGTTAACTTTGTCATTCTTTCAATTCAATTTTATTTATATAGCATTTATTACAACATAAGTTGTCTGTAGGAGCTTCCCAGAGACCCAGAACAGGACCCCCGGTTATTACAATCTGTCAGGGATGGTTGTTTGAGGACCCAGACGCAGGAGAGCGGGAGGCAGGAGTTCCAAAAACTGAGTTTATTCCACAAAAAACAAAAACAAAAGTGCTGCTTAGCAGGATCAAAAGACTTGGACCAGGACCACAAACAGGAAAACTGACGGTGAGAACATGGAGGGAGCAAACAGGACGGACCGACAGGGAGTAGGGAAAGACCAGACCAGATATACACAGGGGATAACGAGACACAGGTGAAGACAATCAGGGCAGATGGGACACAGGCGGGGAAAAACAGAAAACACAAACTGGGGGAAATGTCAAACCCTGACACAATCAGCTAGTGTCTTACGTCACTTCAGAATCCAGGTCTGCAAACTAAATGGCATTTGTATTTAGAAATTAGGCAATCAATTGGAATTAAGTAATTAGTTGTGATTAAACCCATAGACTAATAGCTTAATTGAAATTAAGTTATTAGTCCGTGGGTTGATTTTACTTCTGCCACGATATCTGCGGGAAGTTTAATGGCCGTGCACCGAAAAGACACACATTCTAATTGCTTCTGTTATCAGCTTAAGTGCTCTGTCTGTTATTGCAACTTCAATGAAAAAACGAAAATCTTGCAGGATTGCCAGTTCATTCCAAGGGGTTCGGAACATGTGACAAACTTGGATCCGTTTAACTAAAACCTGTCTCTGACTTAATGGCAGCATCCAGACACGTGCGGCTCTCGGTCTGTGACAGAATCAGGTTAAGTAGATAGAGGGAATAAAACATCATGTCATTTCAGCAGGGTGACTTTCACAGCCGAGCAGAGCTTTGTTTTCAGCCTGGTGTGATGCTAAACCCACAGGCTTACGTTCCAGCCCGCGGTAAAGCGCGCCACTATTTTTTTAATTCTGCCACGAAAAAAGCTCTCGGTATCCTCCACTTCAAAAAAAAGCGCTGCATCACAGGCGGTCCAAAGATTAATCACCCTCAAGTATGACACGGGTCTCATCAGAGCTACATAGCAAATTACAGGCCGAGGAATTCTCACTGTCAGTTTCATCTGTGCCCTCTTGTTGCGCTATTGTTCATGAATAAGTCATCAGTCCCCCCTCGGTATTACCCCTTCAGCTTATTGCTCGTTCCGCTGCCTCCACGGCCCCGTAAAACCCGCTGAAGTGTTTATAGGAGATAAGAGGCAAAAGGAGGTCGTAGGCCCAATAACTCCTTTTATCGCCGCACGCTCTGCAGCAGTGAGCCACTTTATGGTTGAATTTTTAGAAGAAGAATTCTTAATTAGAGAAGTTTGTGGACCCGGTAGCAAGAGGCCTAATGGGTGAGTAAGAAGAATCAGGGAAAGGGCATCTGCAGAAACACTTGCCGCGGTGCTTTATTACCGTTCTATGTGGCAAAGATTAGAAGAAAACAGCCTCGGTGGGCAGTATCAATGAAACTGAGCTTTTTAAAAAATGTTTGGTTAAGGTGTTAGTGTCGTGTTTGTCTAGACGAGTCTGAGTCGTCTCAAAATTAGTTCAGGCTATTGATTTTCTCGGAGGCTTATCTTTATTAAAGGAGTCTACCTTGTCAATGGAATTACGGCTTCTGCCATCAATGTGAGAGGATTCTGTTTCCCAATATTGTAAAGGAGGGCCCAAGAGACATGAAATGACCCGGGTTAATGGGAAATGCAATGTTTTGTACCGAGTATTTCTTACTAATCTAAAGGTTGGACCAAAACAATGCAAAGCTCTCATTTCCTATATCTCTAAATTACATGCCTTTAGAGGGAGGTCATGAATATTTTACATGTTTTTTTTCAGATTTCTGTTCATGCATGCATACGAAAAGATTTTTTTCTTGAAAAGCATGCAGTCCAATCATCAATAATAAATGCACAGACACATGATATACTGTCCCTTTGGTTTACGTTTAATGCCGAACCACAAAAGTTACAAAGGTTGGGGACCTGCATGGCTGTGAGTCAGGATTCCTTCATGTTATCTAGGGCTTTGAGCTCATTGGCAAGATGGATAAGACCTTGGAGAAGTTGGAAGCTCGGCTTGGCGGGAATTGATCACAATTTGTCTGTTTGGAGTCGCCATTGAGGAACCACAGACGGAAAATTACTGGAGTCTGCCTGTTTCTTGTCAATACAATTGTTGATTCTATAATCTGACCTTGACAGAGCAGCTTGGCCAGTTGCTCGAGTCACAATCTCCCTGGTGGAATGAAAACAAGGGACTCTGCCCCCACTAACCCTCCCCTCTCCCAGGAACATCTGTGGACCTGTTTCAGAACTGTACCGAGCCGCCTGATAACATCAAGGACAATGGCTGAGGAGTAGCTCTGGGGCGAAGTTTCACAGACTTACCGCTCACACACACACTTGCTGATAACCACACCTCCCTCATCTCAACGCCTTCCCGGCCCCCCCTCTTATCAGCCCCCCCAACACAGTCTCCGGGTTTTGAGCGCCACGAAGCCGCGGCGATCACTTGGATGCACTGTGCCGGGATCCCCGGCACAGTGTAATCCATCGATAATCCATCGATAATCCATCAATAATCCATCAATTACTCGATTAATCGATGGAATTTTCAGTAGAATACTCGATTACTAAAATATTCGATAGCTGCATCCCTAATGTTATCCCTCAACAGACCTCATGCTTCTTTTGTTCTGCTGCCACCTTTGACAAAAATGAACACGGGGAGATGGAAAGCAACAATAGCTTCAATTTTAATTAGCCGACTTGGCAAGCACATTTAAACAGACCAGACGAGATTATAGCAGATAATGACTAGGACCCGGTGTTCCCGGGCCGCCTGCACGTTAACAAGAAAAATAAATAAAAAGAAGAGAATTAATTACTCATTTTCTCGGACTCAGGAAGAGGGATCTTGTGCTTGATTGCATGATTATCCTAACACCATGGCAACAACAAAAGCGCGTGTAAATGAATTGAGGTTTCTCCCTGACGTTCACTTCTGGGAGAAAAATGGGGGGGTGTGAGCAGAACTGGAGTTGAGGGGGGATTAGGGGGGATGGCATCCCCCCTGAAATAAAAACGGTCAAAATCATCCCCCCCTGAAATAAAAACGGTCAAAATCATCCCCCCCCCCTGAAATAAAAACGGTCCAAATCATCCCCCTGTAAAACTGCCATCCCTCCTTTCCATCCCTTATGTCATTTTCATCAATGAATGTGGTTTTACTGCTATTTCAACATTTAGAGTCATCACCAGAAAAATAACACCAGAAAAATAACTTATTTGACAATTTTCACCTGTTTCAAGTCAATTTTCACTTGAAATAAATAGAAAAATCTGCCAGTGGGACAAGATTTATCTTCTCATTTCAAGCAGAAAAATCTTGTCCCACTGGCAGATTTTTCTACTTATTTTAAGTGAAAATCTACTTGAAACAGGTGAAAATTGTTGTTTTTTCCAGTGATGAGTCCTTCCTTCCTTCCTTCCTTGTTTTCGCCCTTCCTTCTTTCCTTCCTTCCTTCTTTCCTCCTGCTCTCTCTCTCTCCTGTCTTTCTTTCTCTCTCTCTCTCTCTCTCTCTCTCTCACTCTCTCTCTTTCTTTCTTTCTTTCTTTCCTCTTTTCTTCCTTCCTTCCTTCTCTCTCAGTGGATATTTCAAGCTTACAGAAGGCTGCATTTAACTGCTGCTATGTCATTCCTGCAGTATTTCTGCAGGTGTTTTGGTCAGTGCTATTATTTGTAATATATTATATTATTTGTAATCAGCACAAATGATCTGTCCCCATATGATCAAATCCACAGTCCCCCCCTGATTTTGTCCCTCCGAACTCGCTCCTTAAAAAGCAAAGTTATCCCTACAGAATCTGCAGCTACATCAGGAAAAAAGAACATTAGTTAAGAAGTGTCCTCCCCTTCTTCGCTTGTCAACTCCTGCACGAAAAGCCCAGATTAACCAACCTTCATTCCATTTAGATAGAGGATTGTTTTTAGGTCTGCCTGATTATATCGGTCTTGAGCACAGACCGTGCTTCTATTGGTATTTAACAAAGATTAGCTTTAAATTGATGATTAACCTCTGTAATCCTGCGTGCATATTGCTTGTCTTTACCACAGCCGCACAAAAGATCCGCTGCATTATCGTTCAGAGAAAATTGAGGCTCAGAAAGCAAATGAGGCGGCGTTATCTGCCTGGTGCTGGGCTGGATAATGAAGACAAATCTTCAGAGTACAGAACCATCTCATAATGAAACCGTACAGATGAATTCTTTTGACTTCTTAGCCGTGCGTCTTTTAATAAAACTTCACCATGACCCTGACAAGCAAATTGCCAGCCTTTATCTTACGAAGGAGCAGACTCGACCCGTGGGAGTGCGTATTTTCATTGTTTAGATGGCTGTATTATAAAGCAATCAGACATTAAATGAGTCATTTCTTCATATTTAACTCCAAGTGGGGAGGTAATGGTTTAATTTGTTGGGCAATGAGTTTTCCCATGTGGATTGCTACTTGCATTAAATCACCGGCAATTGCAACTGCAGTTGATGCCGAGGAAAACATCTCTGGGTCGCGGTGAGAACTCGGTCTGAAGGGTTCGATCATCCAAACATCAGACAGATCTCACACTGTCAAAGTGAAAACCGTGACGGATCTCCTGCATTTATATCTCCGTATTCACTGTGATCCCAGGTACTTGTGATCTCCTCGTACATCCATTACTTCTCTGTCCATAAGTCCAGCTGCAACTTAAAGGGGACCTATTCTGAAAACAGGTTTTCTCTACTTTAACATATATAAAGGGGTCTCCCCTCAGCCTGCCAACTCAGAGAAGGAGGAAAGCAACCAGATTCTGCAGTGTCTGTACAGCCGCCCGGATGATCGTCCAGTGTGATGTGGATCTACGAGCCAATAAGATTCTGCTCCCGTCGTTACGGAATGGGGCGGGAGTGATGCGTGAAACAAAGCCCACAACTAACTCTGGCGGGAACAACAACTCCGCCAGTCGAAATGTCGAGAAAAAAGTTGAAATGACGAGAAAAAAGTCGAAATGTCAAAATTAATGTTGAAGTGCAATTTTGAGAAAAAAGCCAAAATGTCGATAAAAAAATTTAAATTTCAAGCAAAAAAGTCGAAATGTGGAGCAAAAAAGTCAAAATGTCGAGAAAAAAAGTCAATATGTCGAAATTAATGTTGAACTCCAATTTCGAGAAAAAAGTCGAAATGTTGAGAAAAAAGTCGGAATCTCGAGAAAAAAGTCGATAATGTCAAGATTAAAGGGGACCTATTGTGCGAAACATGTTTTTTTTTGCTTTAACATATATAAAGTGGTCTCCCCTCAGCCTGCCAACTCAGAGAAGGAGGAAAGCAATAAAATTCTGCAGTGTCTGTACAGCCGCCCAGATGATCGTCCAGTGTGATGTGGATCTACGAGCCAATAACATTCTGCTCCCGTCGTTACGGAACAACAGGAGTGATTTACATAGGTTGGCCTCCGATACATCCCACAACTAACTCCGCCGGCCGGAGCTTCCTCCATTTTTTCGTAGCGGTGTATCGCGTCATTCAGGCAGCCAATCAGCACAGAGCCTCATTATCATAGCCCCGCCCACTCAGAATCCTGCATAGATAATGAGGTTAGAGAATGGGAAGATAAAGACATGGCTCAGAGGCTGAATCTCTAATTTATGTAGCAGAAACAATCAAAAGCTTGTTTTTAAGACATTCAAGGCCTGTTTAAAATAGGTATTAGATGCCATAATAGGTCCTCTTTAAATATACAGTAGGCTTAATTGATGACATTTCTTAAATTATTATTTTTTTTTTAAGAATTTCATGAGGTCAAAATGATTGACACTGAAAAACGGACACTTAGGACGCCCGTGGTGCTTTCAGTGTGAATCCAGGGTTAGAAATGATGTCAAAGCTTTGGAGGCGCAGCGAAAGCAGAGTGATGGGAATCTGGATGGAAATAAAAAAATCGTCACCCTCTTAAAATAACTAAATAAATAACTAAAGGTCATCTTTTTCAAAAAGCAAAAGCAACCAAACCAAATATCTGGTTGGGTTTCTGAATGTTTTGAGAAAAACAGGACTTGGCCACTATTTTAGGAGCGTGACGATATTGAGGATGAGTCAAAGCTGAACTACTCGCTGAATGACAAATTTGAAGGAGTTGTGTTGTTTCAGAATTTTTAAGATGGCTAGGACTTTTTAAACACCCACACAGATGATGTTAAGGAGGATATTTTCTTTTCTGTGCATTAATGTTTAGTTATTGAAGCTGAAAATGATGCAAAACACAGTTGGAACCTTGACAGTAGATAGTTCTCCCTACACAGATGCTGAAAACTCTGAAACGCCTTTGCTTTTGAACCAAAAAACTAAAAAATAGAAATAAAACAGGGCAGTGAAGCAAGCTAAGTGGATGCAGTTGGCTTGGCGTCTGGTATGGGATTGATGGCAGCAGTGTTTGCAGAAATCCTACCTCTATTCTCTTTTTTTTTTTTTTTTTTTTTTTTTTTCTTTTTTTTTTTTTTTTTTTTTTACCTTGTCTGCACACATATTATTGAATTATACCATGACGGTAGAAACCAAAAGTGTATATATGTGCATTATTACTATATGTAATATATACATATATATACGCACACATATGCGTACACATACATAAATATACACATACAAACCCAGTGTTTTTTTTTTTTTTTTGTGGGGGTGGGGGGGGGGGGTGACGACTTCCGCTGCCAATCCAGGAAGCAGGAACACACGGAGACACACGTCAAGCACTGGAAATCTGCAACAAAAAAAACACAAACAAAGCACGAAACCGGCACGGAGCCAACCAAAACACGAACAGCAATCGACCTAAATCTTGAGATCTGATCGCAGTCTGAGCTAAGCTATCGCTACCGCTACCTAAACCCAAAAACTAGAGAGCCAGCATGCAGGTGAACAAGCCAGTGTGTATGTCTATGTGTGTGTGTGTGTATGTATATGATCATGCGTGTGTGTGTGTGTGTGTGTGTGTGTGTGTGTGTGTGTGTGTGTGTGCATGTGACTAAATGACTATATGTGTGTATGTGTGTGTGTGTGTGTGTGTGTGTGAAATAAACCAAACAAAGCTCCACCTGAAGTGTATCTATAGTGGGGGAGGGGGGGGAGCGACCCCGCCACCCGCGAGACCAGAGGCCGACAAGGAAGAGCCCGGAACCCAGGCCACCGGCAAACCCCACAGAGGGGAGAAGTAGGAGGGAGGCAACCCACCGCCTGCGAGGTCCCCCCCCCGCCCGGCGGCGGCCGAGGGGGCCCGCGGGCGGGGCCCCCACGGCGCGGAAAGAAGCAGCCAGGGATCCCGCGGCGGCGGACCGCGACCCAGGCAATCCCCGGCCACCCGGTCCGGGCCGGACACGCGGCCAGGAGGCCCTCACCCTTCAGGCCAACGACCCCCACCCTGCAGGGGGCCAGCCTGCCCGGAGAGACAGAGCCGCCCCGGCCGCCGACGCGGGCAGGCGCACCCGTCCCCCACGAAAGTGGCCCTCCAAGACCAGAGGGGCGCCCCGCCGTAGAGGCAGCGGGGGGGACCGGAGACGGGCCCGGAGAGAGGGAACCCCCCAACAAGGCGACACCCGCGCAGGCCCGACAACGGAGGGCCCCAGACCCAGGCATCCCATTCATTCATCCATTCACCTATCCGATACCTATACTAATAATAATATAATATACTATACATAATAATAATAATAATAATAATACTAATAATAATAATAATAATAATAACCATCTTTGTATAATATAATATTGATAAATTATTAAGTTTTTGATGTCCTGCCAATGGAGGCTCAAATCCTCCATGGCAGGACCCTTCCATACCGCATTCTCACCGACACAGACATACAATCACGCACCGTTTCCCCCTCCCCGGGGGGGTCCAGCACCGCCAGAAGGCACCCCAGGCTGCACGGCGGGCCCCGCCAGGCCCGGGTAACCCGACCCACCCGTCCGAGGCCCAGGCCGGTGAGGGAACGCGGGTGATGTGGGACCCCCTCCCGCCCCTTGTGTTGAGTGCATGTGATTAATGCCATAAAAACAGGGAGGAGGGAGGGCCAAGTATCGATTGACACGACCCCCCCCCCCTCCCGAACTACGTGTCCTTGTCAAGTGTATTTATAAAGTGTTGAATGTGCAGTGTCTAATTTGCTGTTAAAACCGTGAGGCGGGGAGTGCCGGGCCACGCGGGACAGTGCCCCCCACGACCCGGACCCCCCGCCTTTCGCCTATGTGCGTATGAATCGTGTAGGGGGGGCAAGAGGGGGAGCGGAGGCCGAAGCCAGGAGGCAGGACCAGCAAAGCTGGCCCTGATAAGACACCCGCGTCCCCCCACCGGCCATCCAGTAGACGGGGGCCGGCCCCCCGAGCCGGGCCAGGGCCCCACCGTACCTCCACGGGCGCCCCCGGAGCCGCCGGAGCCCCCAGACGGAGGGGGAAACGGTCCAACATCCTCCCATTCATACTGACAACATAAGACATAGATACCTGGGAATGGCGCCACCCCGCCGCCGCGCCCGCCCGTGCACCCCCCGGTCAGGGGAGGCCCGATCTCCGGACCCGGCCCCACCCCCCCCCCCGAGGCCACCCCGGCGGACACCCCAAGGGTCACGGAGTCCCCACATCCGCAGGGGCACTTGGCCCCCGCCCAGCGACGGAGGACCAAGGCAGCAATGCCCCCCCAGCGCAGACAGCCACCCCCCACCCAGGCAGGACCGGGCCCTCCGGGTGGGACCCCCACGTCCACGGCCCAGCCCCCCCCAGGAGGCCCGGAGACGCCCAAGCCACCGCCCCCCGCCCGAGCCCTCCCCAGCCACCCCCCCCACCGCCATGAGGTACCCCCCCCCACAGGCCCCCAAGGCCCCCACCGGCCAGGGACAGGACCCCGCGGCCCCACCCACCGCCCCCCAGGGGCCACCAGAGGCCCGCGCCCCAGACCCCCCAAGCCGACCCCCAACCCCAAGGGCTACGAGATCACCCCCCCCCCGCCCCCACTAGGTAACGAGGCCAATAATCGGGGACCACAGAGAGTGCAATTCAGCCGAGTGTTGTTCAGTGGAGGCAGACATTATCTCACTACTAATATGATCTGATAAAAGATTCCTAAAATGGTTAATACATAAACTGGATTTTTGTTTCCAATTTACTAGAATGGTTTTCTTTGCGATACATAAGGCAGTAAGAACCCGGTGTGTCCAATTAGGATCTATTTGAGTGTCTCCCAGGTGACCTAATATACACACCGTGGGGCACACTGGGATTCTGTGGTCGATCCATGTGGATAAATCCTCACAAATCTCCTTCCAGAACCTCTGTACCGGTGTACAGAACCATAAAGCATGCATATAATTATCTGGGGTGTTCTCTGTGCACTGTGAACAGATATTAGAGGTGACAAAGCCCATCTGGAACATCCTTTGTCCAGTATAATGTATTCTATGAAGAACTTTATACTGTATAAGTTGTAAGTTTGGGTTTTTAGTCATAGTAAACGTATTTAAGCATATTTGTGACCAAGAAAGCTGGTCGGTATTCAGAGAGAGATCCGCCTCCCACTTGGAGATCGGGAGAGAGACTGACTCGTCCAGTTTAGACACTAACCTGTAAAGTTTTGATAACAACTTTAAATTGCTTAGATTTAATAAATCTATTATCTTAGCGGGAAGTTGTAAGTCTAATTGTCTAATTTTGTATGTTTTATTTATTATGGCCTTGAGTTGTTGATACTCTAAAAATTTACTCCTGCTAACTCCGTATTGAACCATAAGTGTATTGAAAGGTACAAACTGTCCTCCTACAATTACGTGCTGTAAATACCGTATTCCTTGATCTCTCCATTGAACGAAGTTAACCATCTTTTTATCATTTTTCACGATGTCTGGGTTGTTCCATATGGGTGTACGGTCACATGGAAAAAGTGAAATTTTAGCTACTTTAAGAAATTCCCACCAAGCTGATAAAGTTGTGCTAATATTAATGCTTTTGAAACATTGATGACGTTTGATACTTTGACTAATAAATGGTAACTCTGAGATTTCTAGTTCGTTGCAAAACACTTGCTCTGAGTCCAGCCATTGACTATCTAAAGGATGATCCTTTGACCATTTTACAATATACTGTAATTTATTGGCAAGGAAGTAATACTGAAAGTTAGGTAGCTCTAAACCTCCATATTCTTTAGATTTCTGCAATGTCTTTAAACTAATGCGTGGAGTTTTATTTTTCCACAGAAATTTTGAAACACCTGAGTCCAGCGATTTAAACCAGGAAATAGGGGGTTTGAATGGTATCATTGAGAAAAAATAATTTACTTTTGGTAAAACCATCATTTTAATGGTGGCTATTCTACCCATGAGTGAAATGGGGAGAGAGCTCCATCTAGCAAGATCATCTTCTATTTTCTTTATAAGCTGAACATAATTTAATTTTATTAACTCTGACAGCCTAGGGGAGATGTTTATGCCTAAATATCTAATGTTCCCTGATTGTAATTGAGTATTGGATATATTCCTAAAATTGCAGTTCACGCACAAAACGGTGGATTTAGACCAATTAATAGAATAATCAGACAGAGATGAAAATCCCTCTATAAGTGCGATTGTCTGTGATAGTGAAGATCGTGAGTTCTGGAGGAAGAGGAGTACGTCATCCGCATAAAGACTTATTTTGTGCTCTACTATTTTGCATTGTATACCTTTAATATTTTGATTTTGTCTAATAGCTGCTGCTAAAGGTTCGATAAATATTGCAAATAATGAGGGAGATAGAGGGCAACCCTGTCTAGTGCCTCTTTGCAAGGTAAAGCTTGTAGAGATTTGATCATTTGTCCTTACACGTGCCTTGGGAGAGCTGTATAATATTTTTACCCAGTCAATGAAAGATTCACCAAATCCAAATTTATGTAAGGTTGCCAATAGAAACTTCCAATTTACCTTATCGAATGCTTTTTCCGCGTCTAAGGATATAATAGTAGTTTCCTGTTTATTGATACTGGAATAATCTATAATATTTAATAATCTGCGAATATTAGTAGAGGAATGTCTACCTTTAATAAAGCCTGTTTGATCCGGATGTATAATAGAAGGGGTGACTCTTTTCAGACGTTCAGTAAGGGCCTTGCTAATTATTTTAAGGTCTACATTTATTAATGAAATTGGGCGGTAGCTCGATGGGAGCAAGGGATCTTTATCCGGTTTTAATAAAAGACTAATATTAGCAGAGTTCATGTTTAAGGGTAAGCTTTTATTTTCCCTAATATTTAGAATCATTTTATAAAATGTTGGTGCTAATATGCTCCAGAATTCCTTATAAAATTCAGCTGGGAAACCGTCTGGGCCCGGAGCTTTATTATTGGGCATATGTTGAAGAGCTTCATGGAGTTCTCCTATTGAGAGTGGTGAATCTAAATTCGTAACCTGTTCCTGATGTAACTTTGGCAGGTTAATTTCTCCAAGAAACTCATTAATGGATTGATCAGATGGTTCAATTTGTGACGAGTATAATTTGTAGTAAAAGTCTCTAAAGATTGAATTTATTAAACAGGGATCATGTGTAACTTCCCCTGACTGGTCCTTAATAGATGTTATGGTTGTTTTTTCTTTGTTTATTTTTAATTGATTGGCTAAATATTTTCCTGATCTGTTAGCATGTGCAAAGTTTTCCAGGCGAAGCCTTTGTACTAGAAACTGCGTTTTTGCGTCAATTATTTTATTTAATTCTATTTTAGTTTTCCTTATTTTGCTAAGGATACGTTCATCTGCAGAAGTCTACCTCTATTCTCAAAGAGAAGCATTCCTAAAAGTTTCCCTTTTCAAGAAATTTCCATAAAACTTCCTCAAATCTGACACAAACATGGAGCTGGATTCACAGATCAGTTGATTCCATGTTGGTGCTTAAGGGTAAAGATCACCGGGACCTCACAAAAACATACTTTGGACGCAAACTTGCTCCTTTTTTCAGGTCTCAGTATTATTTAGGTCCAGTACCAATCCCCCCTAGTCCTACTTTTCAGCCATACCGCTAAATTCTGCGCGTTCCTGTGAGGGTAGTGGTGTCCCAATTCCTCTTTGCATGTAGGGCTAGTGGACATAACGAGGGCTAGTGTGTATGAATCTAGCCCTTAACAGCGAGGGATTTCAGATACTGACTCACCGACCGAGGGCTAGAAAAATTTCCCAGAATGCTTTTCGTCGTCATTTGCAGACTGAATCAAACGAGAAAACATGGCGGACATTTCTTATTTTTTAGTGAAAAAAAATCTAAATTTTGAGTTAGTTTCTGCATAAAAATGTGTTTTGATTACATTTCTAGTGAGAAATATATATTTTACTTTCATAATATTCACTCAGTGAATGTATATAATCACTCGCTTGGTCGTTGTTGCGAAGATCACACCAGAATAAAGGCTGATTTATGGTTCCACGTTAAATCGACGCAGAACCTACGGCGTAGGTTACGCGGCGACGCGCCGTACGGTGCGTGTTAGAGCCATAATGAAGTTTTCTGTTCACCCTGTATTTTTTGAGTGTCTAATCCCTTTTGTCAGTGTGCGCCCTCTGCAGGTGACCTGGTGCGGTGCACTGACTCCCATATAGGGGTTGTCCTTGGGCTTGGTGGGGGAAGCAGGTGCCAGGCGGACACCATTATTGACCTCAGCCATGCTCAGCTCAGCAAATTCATTATTTTGGCATAAAGCCCAGTGTTAAAATTTGTTTTTGTAAAATAAATCATTGTTACACCGCAAGGAATGGATACGTCATCATTGGTTTACTGCTGAAATGCTGCGAGTCAGTTAGAAATCGGTACCTGTGTTCCATGTGGCAAACATTTCAGACAAAGGAAAGAAGAGGGGTTAATGGACAAACCATCTTTCACTGTTTTTGCCACTTCGGTGCGCGTCGCCGCTTAACTTACGCCGTAAGTTCTGCGTCGATTTAACGTGAAACCATAAATCAGCTCCCGAGCCGGCGACTCTTCTCATCCCGAAAACATTGGATCAAATTTCTTAACAGGCGTTATTTGGATAAACTGAGCCCAGGTTGGGGATCTTAACGGTTACTTTTACGCCTGAAAAAATATTAAAACTTAATAAAGTGGCATATTAACAGCGCTACAAGTGAAATTAAAACAGCTTTTATCTCTCAGCTTCCTGATATGGTGTGACGTTTGTGCAAACGTAACTACGCAGTCGCTTACGTACCCGAACGTAAACCACGCAGTGACGTAGCACGCAAAATTTAGGGGTGGTGCTGAAAAGTAGTGGGTGTATTGGGACTGGGCCCTGGGAAGATTTCAAGGGCCCTAAAATCTGTGGCTTCATTTTTAGGGCTAGTGGTAGTGAGTGAGGGCTAGTGGTAGAAAGTAGTGGATGTATTGGGATTGGCCCTTACCCTGCGTTCACACTGAAAGAGTCACGGGCGTCCCGACGCCAGCATCTCGCCGCTTGGTGCGTTCACACTGAAAGCGTCAGTGCCTGCAGCGGGGCGGGGGTGGGCGGGGTTTCAAGCTGCGCTGCAGAACTGAAGGGAACAGTGGGAACAGCCTACACATATAGCGTACACATCTTCAGTTTCCTATTTCACCATAGATCACACTTTGGGACGCCTTCTTTATATTTTAGCGTTATTTCCTTGTAGATAAGAGTGAGTTTGATGCTCCTTAACAAGTTTGGTCCGTGGATTCAACATCAACCGCCAGATCCCACTCCCGGTGAACCATAAATCCGCCTAGGCTGATTTATGGTTCCGCGTCACACCAACGCAGAACTACGGCGTAGGGTACGCGGCGACGCACACCGCACCGCGTCCCTACGCCGTCGATTTAACGCGGAACCGTAATCAGGCGAAGCTGCAGTCTGTGCGCTGATCACTGACACACCGGGTCCCAGCGGATTTGGTCATGATGTTTAACCTGTGTTTTGTGATTAATAAGCACGGTTTTTAATTATTTTTCGTTGGATCAATTTGGCAAATAAAATCGTTGGGACCATCCAGCTCCTCACCCATCAGATGTTTCACATGAGCAGTTCAGGTAAAAACGGCAGTCAAATCAGCAAAAATGTCATTTTGCTGGATGAAATATATTAATTCCTGATAAAATAAGTTTGTTAGTGCACAGCTCTGCTCCTGTACGCATGTGAATGAGTGTACGTTTGTGTTACATGAAAGTACAATCTGCATTGAGGCTTCTCGCTTCGGGAATCCCGGTCTGTGATTGGACGACGCCTCGGCTTCGCCGCTGCTCATTTGCATAAAGTTCAGATTTTTCAACTTTCAAATTGACGCGCCGCGCCCGCCGCCAGACGCTCCCGCCGCCCCCGCCGGTCCCGCCGCCCCCGCCGCCTCTCGACGCCCGTTTTTCATAGACAATGAATGGCAGCCAGACGCCTATGACTCCCGTGACGCTTTCAGTGTGAACGGGGGGTTAGGCTCTTGTTTATCATCCGTCAAAACAATATTCCAGATAACCTTTCAGTACCGTCTTGGACAACTGCCTTGATAACACTGCAGATATACTGTATATAAAAAGAGAATGGTGTATGATTCTCAAAAACCTTGAAAGATGACATCAGGAGGGATATCTCATCCTTAATGCACTCCAGAACTGCCAAAGAGATCACAGCTCACCCACTCCAATGCAACTCCAGGTTGTATCTTTCTTTGTTATTTCTATCAAGGGGAGACTTTCTGAAGGTCGGCTCTCAAGTCTTTCCACCTCTCATCACAACAACACAAAAAAAAAGTTTTTAAAATATTTATATGATGAAAATAAAAGGTTTAAAAGCGCCTGCAAAGCTGCTGAATTAAGACACGCCCTGAGTAAAAGCAATCCATGTCTGCTGAATGATTGATTGATACACAGAAACAGAGCTGGGTAGAGTTTCCAAAAATTGTCCTCAAGTAAAAGTACTGTTACTTCAGAATAATATGACTCAAGTAGAAGTAAAAAGTAGTCATCCAAATAATTTCTTGAGTAAAAGTAAAAAAGTACTTGGTGAAAAAACTACTCAAGTACTGAGTAACTGTTGAGTCTGATCTATTTTTTTTAACACAACCATTCAAACAGACAAAAGTACAAAAAAAATCATCTTCAGGCAAATTAAATCAATAAAATAATAAAAAAAAATAAAATTGATAAAAAAATAGCTTAAATTAAAATAAGCTTAAAGTAAATTCAAGTACTTTAATAAATAATAAAATAAATAAAATAACAGAATAAAAAAATAAATTAAGCACAAGTAGCACAAAATTTCAAGCCTTTGTACTTTTCTTTTTTAACCAGGCAGAACTAGAACAAACATGAACTCATAGAAACTCTGTGTGTGTTTGAGTCTGTGTAAATGTGACAAAACATGCAAAAACTAAATTTTTTCCCAAAGAATCACCCAGTGATGTCATGAGATTGACGCGTACGTGGATAAAAGGGATAAAAGAAAAGTAACAGCTCAACGTAGCCTAATGTAGCGGAGTAAGAGGAACAGTTTCTTCTTCACAAATCTACTCAAGTAAAAGTACAAAGTATAGTGATTCAAAACTACTCCTAAAAGTACAAAATTTCCCAAAACTTACTCAAGTAAATGTAACGGAGTAAATGTAACTCGTTACTACCACCTCTGCACAGGACGCAGTTTTGGACCAAACTTTTAGCGATAATCTTAAATGAGAGTGGCTTTTCAGCACAAGCGATAGCAGTTTTAAACAGCAAAATATGAATATACTCATGAAATCAACATATGTTCAGCGTGGTGCCATTAAATATGGATCAGACAGCAAAGCAAAGCCTTGTAACCGGATTAATTATCAGTCACAACATTTCATATTGATTAAAAAACCTGCACGAGATTCACCGCCAATTGTGCTACTTACTGGAACGAGTTGATAAAGTCAAATAAAGTCTTTTCAAGCGTCTCTGGCTGTGAATTATCAGTTAAAATCCACATCATGGGATTCCTTTGCCTTGTTTGCCTGGATGATAAGAATTGAAAGCAAAAATAATGAGCATAATCTTTGGGATCTTTTAACAGCTCATATTGTTGCTGCTCATTCTTATTAACTGATCAAACGCAGGAAGGTAAACATACTGCATTCACAATAGACACAAAACAGTTTTGTAAAAACAAATGATGGAGATAGGTGATAATGATTAGTGGAGAAATTAAATGACAGTATGCCAAAAAATGAGAGAATAGAGGTGTAAGAATGGGTGTTATCTTTATGTGCCCAGACAACGATCCTGTCACACTCTGTTCCTCCGAAGGGTGAATTTATCGACGGGCACGCAGACATCAGCGTGACACCTGTTCCACAGTTCCCTCCAGAGTTTAATGCGACAACACCAAACGTTCACAACACCATATGCCGTGAAGCGCCACCAGTAAGTCGCACCGCAGTTGTGCTGTTCCCATGACCATGACCAGCGTATCGTAACGTTTACTTCAATTACAAATGTCATTTAAGTAAAGGTAAAGTCATCTTGATCAGATTCCTATCAAAATACTGATGTTTATATAAATGTGATCCATTACGTTAGACTCGTACGCCGGGGACTATCTTAGTGCAAGGGGGCCTAGTTTAAGTCCCTGAGGCTCGCCGACCTGCATGCTGTATGTTTCGCTGCTCAAACACTGATGGGATCATCACCAGCTTGTCATCAAGGTGTGCACAAGGACATTGATGACACATCCATTCTCAAGCAAGAAGACACATGGAGGCGCACGTCTAGCACTGGAAATCTGCAAAAAAAGAAAAAAAAACCAGAACAGACACAAAACCCGCAGGAACACGAGCAGCAACCGCCCCAAGTCTCAAGATCCAATCACAATCTGAGCTAAACTACCGCGATTAACTAATCCCAAAAACTACAGAGCAAGCATGCAGGTGAATGAGCCCATGTATATGTCTATGTGTGTGTTTGTGTGTGTGTGTGTGTGTGTGTGTGTGTGTGTGTGTGTGTGTGTGTGTGTGTGTGTGTGTGTGTGTGTGTGTGTGTGTGTGTGTGGCTATGTGTATGTATGTGCGTGTGTGTATGTGTATGTCTGAGTGGCTGTATGTGTGTGCATGTATACGTATGTGTGTGTGTGTGTGTTGTGTGTGTGTGTGTGTGTGTGTGTGTGTGTGTGTGTGTGTGTGTGTGTGTGTGTGTGTGTGTGTGTGTGTGTGTGTGTGTGTGTGTGTGTGTGTGTGTGTGTGTGTGTGTGTGTGTGTGTGTAATAGTCCTATCAAAGCTCCACCTGAAGTGACACATCCATTCAAATGATGTGCGTTGAAGCAGGAAACATCTAAAAATCTAAAAGAGGACCTAAATTAGGACGCCCTGAGTTGGCGTAAGGTAACAGAAACTATCGGTAGTAGAGGATTCAGAAATATAGACGGACGATGCTCGTAACCTTAAAACATGCATGGTCCTTTAAGGAAAATGATAGAAAATCATTAACGATATAAGACAGCATGCTTCTTCCTAAAATGAGAGGAAGATTCTTTCTGGCTTTGAGTCTTAAGTAAGACTGAATGATTCAAGCAGGCCTTTAAATACCTTTTTAAATTAGCACTAACCAGCACTCGGGGTCACTTGTGCTAAGCAGGATATTTAAGAACCCCTAGGGTCTTCTTCCTCCTGATGCTGACTGGCTGTTCCTGTCATCCGTCTCCTCATCCCTGATCAGATCAGAACTGTCCACAGAGCTGCAGGAGTTCCAGTGGCTCTGATGGGGACCTGAGTCCTGATTGAGATGGAACTGCAAATATCAAATAATGTCCAGCTCACAATCTCCTTCCCCCTGTGGATCCACCTGTAAGAGTCATCAGCGATGGATAACTGACCCGCTCCTTTTGTGCAGGTTATCCACTACTACTCATGTTATCACTGATGTCATGGTTTTATTTGTAAAATTCCACTTTATTCTCCAAATTAGTTGTGTTCCTGAATGAGTCCTGTGATTAATTGTTGTCAGTACTGGAGTTGAGGGGGGATGAGGAGGGATGGCATCCCCCCGAAATAAAAACGGTCCAAATCATCCCCCTGTAAAACTGCCATCCCTCCTTTCCATCCCTTATGTCATTTCATCAATGAATGTGGTTTTATTTATTTCAACATTTAGAGTCATCACCAGAAAAATAACACCAGAAAAATAACTTATTCGACAATTTTCACCTGTTTCAAGTAAATTTTCACTTGAAATAAGTAGAAAAATCTGCCAGTGGGACAAGATTTATCTTCTTATTACAAGCAAAAAAAAAATCTTGTTCCCCTGGCAGATTTTTCTACTTATTTTAAGTGAAAATCTACTTGAAACAGGTGAAAACTGTTGTTTTTTCCAGTGATGACTTTTGTCTTAAGTGTAATGAGATTTTTTTACTAAAATGAGACATTTTAACTAGAAATAAGACAAATGTTCTTGTTAAGATTGTGAGTTTTTGCAGTGATCCATTTTACTTATCCAGTGAAGGACAGAGTCATATTGATAAGTTCAGAAAAGTGTTTTTTATTGTTGTGTTTTGATGTATTTGATGTAAGCCCAGTGGATATTTAAAGCTTACAGAAGGCTGCATTTAACTGCTGCTATGTCATTCCTGCAGTATTTCTGCAGGTGTTTTGGTCACTGCTATGATTTGTAATATATTATATTATTTGTAATCAGCACAAATTATCTGTCCCCATATGATCAAATCCACCATCCCCCTGATTTTTCTTTTACAACTCGAGTACTGATTGTTATGATTATTTGTATATTATACACACAGCGACTTTTATTTAGAGGATAGTGGGTTGCAAATGGTGCTCATATCAGAGCTTTGGACACAATCATACAGACCACCATATCACTAAATCAGCGGGTTCCACCCTCGGTCTGAAAGAGGTTTTAGTTTAGGATAGATGAATGGAGGGTAAAAGGTACATCACTTCTTTAAGACCTGTTTCTCCGAACGTGTGGCGGCAGTAATCGGGAAACGGCAAGCCGGACAGCGTTATCATCTCTGGGACAAAAAACCATCAGTTTTTATGTGATGTGAGGTCAAGAACAATAAAGACGGCAATAATACTTTGTAACGGCAAAGCCATTGTGTGGCAGCACACCTGCTCTTGAGCTCGGTTATAACGCCGGCTAATTTTAGATTCACACCTATATATAATTCAGCAATTCTTTGTGCAACCTCTGCTTTCAAACCAAGAGGAGAAAAAACCTGAGGCGAAGCAACAACCTTTCGAAGTCCAATTTCAAGTTTGAGATGAGTGGTATTCCCTTTGGAGATGGGGAAGAGAGAGGTGCTCACCGGGGCATTTTCCTTGCACAAGAACCGAGATGAAGAGTCTCACTCGTGGAAACCCTCCCTGCAAAAGCCCCAAGAGGTTGTTGGCGGGAACTCATCAGTAAGCACGAGTGAGACATCATTAATACTGGTCCGATGGCTTTCTCCGGAGTCCACTCTGTCCCTGAGAATCTTTGTGAAGCACTTACTGCTAACAGAGTATCTGCTTGTAAAAAGAGCTTCTGGGCCTGTTGGTCATCAGTTTTCCACTGCAGCGACAGCTAAGTTTGTGTTTTTAAAGCTTGAGAAGGAAAGCAGATTTTGATGTGATGCAGCCTAAAGCCTGAGTTATGGTTCTGCGTCAAAACAACGCTGTGCACATGCCGTCACCCTGACGCCGTCGCCGTGACGCCGTCGCCGTGAACCCTTCTCTGTCACTCCATTTCTCCGCGGTGCAGTACCCCCCCGTGACCGCTAATTCACATCTTTTCCTGAATGGTTTATCCAACTTTTTACGGTCACAGTGAATCAAAGAGATAAGGACAACTATTGTGCAAAAAAACAAAACCAAAAAAATCATACATACACGAAGAAAAGAGCGCTGAAAGTTCACGACTGCTTCAAACCGGAAACCGGAAATGCGTTGCTACCAAGTGAATCAATCACAGCCCTCTCGTCTGCATGTGGTTTGCGTCGCCTCGACGCGTAGTTACAATTTTCGGGAGGTGCAGGTCAGTGACGGCGTCAGTGACGGCGTGTGGTCTTCGTCGACGCGTACCACACGCCGTAGGCGCGGCGTGGTTTTGACGCAGAACCATAACTCAGCCTTTAGGGTGAAAAGCGTTGTTGAGTGTTGGACCTTCTCCCATGAAACCTGAACCCACATTTCATATTTAGACAAAACCCAGACCCTTATTTGCAAGACAAATGTCAAGAGAAAAAATCTAAAGGTAGCAGGAGAAAAAGTTCGGAGGACAAACCGCCACCACGAAACACATGAAAACATGCAGCGGAGACGAAGCGTTCAAGTCCAAACGCATCCCCTTTAACCAACCCAGTCTCACATAAAAACGTACCCTGCCTACGTTGGTCCAAAGTGCAAAAACGTAGAGGGATTACAATTATAGCCCTTGAATTGTATAACTGTTACATTTTTCTGCCTATTCGTTTTGCGTCCAAGTCACTGACTTTCAAGATTCTGGCTGTGACACCGAAAAACATGGCGGACATTTCAAATTTTTTTGTGAAAAAAAATATATATTTTTAGTTAGTTTCTGCATAAAAATGCATTTTGATTACATTTCTATCGAGAAATATATATTTTACTTTCATAATATTCACTCAGTGAATGTACATAATCACTCGTTTGCTCGTTTTTGCACTTTGGACCAACGTAGGCAGGGTACGTTTTTATGTGAGATTGGGTTGCTTTAACATACAGGGGTACACTAAAGGCATAGAAACACACACAGACAATATAAATTGCTATCTAAATTAGAAATTTTGCATAAAGTTCTGGAGAAAGTCATTTTGAAATCCTCTCCAGACATTCTTACACAGCCATGACATTTAGGGAAACTTTCAATCAAAAACTGCTCTTTTACGAGACCTCCTGTCCACTGTGGACCTACGCTTCTGTTATGGTGTTTTTTGGACCTGCGGCACTCGGTACTGTAAACCACAATATTCGGTTGTTAAGAGTCCAGCAATTTGTATCAAAGGTCTGGTTTAAAGTCATCTCTGACAGGGAGGACCTTTTCTGCGCACATTATTAAATGCACCCCTTCTCCAGCTTCAAGGAACTTATTTTGGTTCTTTGTTTTTTTGCACCATGCTGTTTTCACTGTATAAGCTGCGTCTAGGGTCTGCTTTTCAGGAAAACATAATATATCCTTCAATGTTTTGTTTTTGCTGATGATACATTGGTTTATTTGCTTATTAAGCTGGACAGCAAAAATAATCCACGCCCTCGTTAAACTGTTAAAACCTGGAGGAAGCTCAACTTTCTTAACCTTTAGGAGAACAACCACATGTGGTCCTTTGCCTCTTTATAGTTGCCCTACTGTCAGATTGTTGAACTTTAGGTATGAAAACTCACTTATTCTCCTCCTTTTTTGTGTGACACCCAAATTAGCTGGGAGGGAATATGTCAAAAATCATAAAGATTGTGCACTTGGTGACAAGTTTTTGATATCTGGCATGGTGTTAGTTATGGACATAAGGTTTTCAAAAACCACTGCAAACAAATGGTGACCCCCCCTAGTGGCCGATTTGCAGAAAATTCAAAATGGCTCCCGCCGAAAAGACCAAAGGTCAAATCTCAGCTTCTCTTAGTCCTACATTGTTGTATATTGTCACTTTCTCTACTTTTTTGGTCCTAGGAATTCAATTCTGAGATACATTTCCTATTTCAAGGTCATGTTGAAGGTCAAATTTAATTTTCAAGGTCATTTATTGTCCAAAAAACTCCATATCTCTAGAATTAAGTCACAGAGAAAGATTATAAAGGGATCTAGACCCCTATTTTCACCCCCAAGGAATGCAGTTTTCTGTTTATTGGACTGTAGTGTTAATAATCTCACTGGGTGAGAACAGTGGCCTTCATTCAGGCTTAAGATGAACAGAACCTCAGAACTAAGTCACAGTGAAATAATTAATTAAATATTCAAATATTAAAACAACACACACAAAAAACATCAGCTGTGCATGTTTAAACTCGCTTAACACCTACAATGCTGCCTCTATCACCTCGCTTATTGATTAATTAAGATTTTTCTGCAAACCGGCCACTAGGGGGCCGTCCCAATTTGTTTTTGAAAACCTTATGTCCATAACTACCACCATGCCAAATATCAAAAACTTGTCACCAAGTGCACGATTTTCATGAATTCCCTCCCAGCTAAATAAATAGACCTTTGACTGATTTTCTATATCGCAGGATTTTTTGTCTTACTTATTTAGTCTAGCACTTTGGTCAACTTTGTTTTTTCATTGTGATGGATAAATACATTTGTGGTGTCTCCCTTTTCTCCCAATGATGCTCCTATTATTTAAAAATAGCAGTAAATCAAACAGAATCAATCTATTGTACGGTGTCTCACCAGGCTCTTTGTACCTTTTTAATAAGTCCTTTTGCAAAGTCTAAGTTCAGTCACTGAGGCTTTTAATATTGCAGACACAGCTCCCCGGTGTTAGGGAAAACTATTTTCTGTGTTGCCTTTTAACGTCGATCGACATTATTGATGGCTAATATACAAATGGACATCATACGGACCGAGATGGCTCTTTGCTCTGTGGATATCTGCTATCGCTCATGAATTATGGAATTCAGCACAAATATGCAAATCTGAGCATTAGCCTAGTTATTCCCCCGCACTGTAAGTTACAGTGACTTATCTATTATGTATGAACTAGGTATTGGAGTGTAGAGGTCCGTGCTGCCAGCCCCACTGCCCTTTCTCACTTGCTCATTTTCACATTTCATGAACGAACATGAATAGTAAGCAGGCCTGGGTCTACGAGGGTGCATAAGCATTGCACCCTCAGTTTATGTGTTTGCATGCTCAGTTGAAAAGAATAAAAGAAAACTGACAAATGCGCGCGCGTTAAGCCTGATTTATGGTTCCGCGTTAAATCGACGGTGTAGCCTACGGCGTAGGATACGCGGCGACGCGCACCGTACGTGCGCGACGCCGCGTGTCCTATGCCGCAAGCTCTGCGTTGGTGCAACGCCGAACCATAAATCTGCCAGTGTCCGTCACTCATCTGCTTCCAGCAGTTTCCTGCACCAGCAAGACGCTGCTCTCTGCTGCTCCGTTAACACAAAGTAACGATGGATATTCGGAAGTGGTTCAAGCACAACCACGCCAGCAAGTTTATATTTATGGTTATATTTATTTTTGTTATTTATTTTTCTATGTTTTATTTTCTGTTGCTAGATTGTCTGATGGGTGTGGTAGCCCAGAATAAATGTAGCATTTTCTTTGTTCTGCAGAGATATTCCTGCAAAAATGAACTAGAAAGACACTTTAAATATTATTGTTTGACTGGTATCATTCCACTTGAAATGACAGTCATCTTTAGTGATGGTTTTGAGCTGTATAGATAAAATTTGTTTGAATTTCTATGTTTTATTTTCAGGGTAAGAAACATCTGCTGCTAGATTGTCTGATGGGTGAGGTAGCCCAGACTAAATGTAGCATTTTCTTTGTTCTGCAGCGATATTGCTGCAATAAAGCATTTGAAATAGACTTGAAATATTTTTTTTTGCTAGTATCATAGTTTCGCTTGAAATTATGGGAAAATGCATAATTTAGTGTTGAATAACGTGCCAGGCATGTGCACCCCCTCTGATCTGAGATGCAGCCTAGTCATCATTTTCTAGAACCGGCCCTGATAGTAAGGGAGGTGGTTCCAAAATGCACGATCTCTGCAGCCCTACATATCCCAGGACTTGGGAGAATTAGAGCTCGCTTGTTCGCTCAATTGCCAAGCTACTTAAAATAACAATAGCTTCTGCAGGATTGGAAAGATACACAGGGAATGAGCATGAAGTTGTTGCTAATCCTAAAATTTCCTCCCACAGGGCTGATTTGAAACGCTAGTCTGATCAGTAATCAGTCTGCAGGGGAGGCAGACTAGAGTTTCAGCCAACTCTGCCAGCGCTCACAGAAATCAGAGACATCAGTATGACTTGATCATCGCAACGCTGGATGAGAGATTGTGCTCAGGTGATTTAATCATAATGGCATAAACATCCAAAAAATAAAGAGTGAGGTAAAAATAACTCATTGAGCAGCAACAACCAAAAATGCTTGGGAGATCAAATTAAATCCAGCACTTAAAACAGCATCATCCTGCTGAGCCTGACAAGATCCCAAATCTTTTAGATACTCTCAGACGAAAAATGGTTCAACGAAAGGACAAAAACATCCTGGTAAAAAGTGAGTGGCACTGCATACGGTACAGTTTAACAGGAAGTACTGACACAACACTTAAGGACTCACAGGTCCACCGGGACCTCAGACGTTCACATGATGGACACGGAGGACACATCATTTGACAGACGTGTGGAGGAGAGAGCTAGGGGGGAGGGATATCCCAGATTGAAATGTTCTCCTATCTATCCAACACTCATTCATTCATTCATTCATTCATTCATTCATTCATTCATTCATTCATTCATTCATTCAATTGTATTTGTTTAGCGTCTAATACAACAGAAGTTGTCTCTAGACGCTTTCCAGAGACCCAGAACATGAACATAAACCCCTGAACAATTATTACATAAACAATGGCAGGTAAAAACTCCCCGAGTTATGGTTCTGCGTCAAAACAACGGCGTGCCTACACCGTGTGGTACGCGTCGACGCGTACCACACGCCGTCACTGAGGCCGTCACTGATGTGCACCTCCCAAAAATTGTAAATACGCGTCGAGGCGATGCAGACCAGACGCAGACCGAGAGGGCTGTGATTGGTTCGCTTGGCAGCAACACATTTCCGGTTTGAAGCAGTCGCAAACTTTCAGCGCTCTTTTCTTCATGTATGTGTGATTTTTTTTGTTTGTTTTTTTGCACAACAGTTGTCCTTATCTCTTTGATTCACTGTGACCGGAAAAGTCGGATAAACCATTCAGGAAAAGATTGCGAATTAACGGTCACGGGGGGTACTGCACCGCGGAGAAATGGAGTGACGGAGAAGTCCGAAGGGTTCACGACGGCGTCACGGTAAAGGCGTAGGCACGGTGTCAATTTGACGCAGAACCTTAATTCAGGCTTTAAGCCAAACATTGGCAAAAAAAACTCCCCTTTAGGAGGGAAGAAACGTTGAGGGGACCGCAGGCCAGCACGCAGCTCCTGAAGCTCCGGCCTGCAAACATGCACAAAAGAGAAAAAAGGGGGCCAGCACAAGTGTGGCAGGGTGGAGGAGGTGCAGCCACTCAGGCTGACGGGACACAGGTGTAGCCCGTCAGCCTCTCCACCCTGCCAGCTTTATAAGAGGAGAAGCTGCTGCTGAGACTGTGGTCAGACTGGAGCTGCTGATCGTGAGGTGCTGCTGGTGTGAGGTGCTTGTGCACTGTGTCCTGTGTCCTGTGTGCTGTGTCCTGTGTCCTGGGCGTGTGGCGTGTGGCGGTGTTAATAAAAAGGGTTCTGCACTAAACTCCGTGTCCTCTCAATCCTGTCGGTCGGGCCCCCGTAGCACTAGCCGTACTACAACAAGAAACTATAGAAGCGATGGACAAAAATGACAGTTTGGTTTGGCCACAGTCCAGCATGCAGCTCCTGAAGCTTCGGCCTGCAAACATGCACAAAAGAGAAAAAAGGGGGCCAGCACAAGAAACTACAGGAACGATGGACAAAAATGATAGCTATGAGATACTTATAATAAATAAAAATGGAAATGGAGAAGAGAGAAAGGGAAGAAGGGAGGAGAAGAAGGGTGAGAGGCACCGCCCAGTGGATCATGTCGATGCCCCCCTGCAGCATAGGCCTATAGCAGCATATCTACCACCAAGCTATATTTGAGACTAACTATTATAGTCTTGTTCTATAGCTGCAACTATGACTACTGACTGTAACACACTAGAGTTTACACTAACTAGAGTACACTACACTAAAGTTTGGTTGAAACTGGGTCATTAACGGGACAACGATCCCAAGCAAACCAGCAAAAGTACAGAAGTATGTCTGAGAATAAAATAATCAAGGGGGGGGGGGGGTGGCGCTGCAGTGGTCCAGCAAAAAGCCAAGGCTTTAACCCAAATTAAACTCACTAGTGAAGCCTTAAGAGAGCCATGCATGAAAGAATGCCCACAAACCAAAACAACCAAACGCAACGGAGCAAAATCCCTCCCCAATCATGTGCGAAGCCAAAACAGCGTACCAAAAATAATCACCTCAAGATACCACTGGTCCTAAAAACTATTGACACATGGGTGTTTAATTTTTCAGACACTGCTTCTGGATTTTGGCTCAGTTTTTGTTAAATAAATGAGACAGTGTATAATTTACATGTTCTTATGTTTTGGTTTTTACTTAAGATGAAGATCTTAAAAAGGACCAGGTGATTTTTTAACCCTTGTACTGTCTTTGGGTCAAAATGACCTAATTCTCCTGTTCCTTCTTTCCTCCTGCTCTCTCCTTCCTTCTCCCTTCCTCTTTTCTCCCTTCCTTATTTACTCCTTTCCTTCCTTCTTTCCTCCCTCCCTTCCTTCTTTCCTCCCTTTTTTCCTTCTTTTCTCCCCTCGTACAATCTTTCCTTGTTTTCTCCTTTCCTTCCTTCATTCTTTTTTCCCTTCCTTTCTTCTTTCCTCCTTTCCTCCTTTCCTTCCTTCCTTCCTTCCTTCCTTCCTTCCTTCCTTCCTTCCTTCCTTCCTTCCTTCCTTCCTTTTCCCTTCTTTCCTTCCTTCCTTCCTTCCTTCTTTTCTCCCTTCATTCCTTCTTTCCTCCCTTCCTTCCTTCTTCCCTCCCTTCTTTCCTTCTTTTCTGCCCTCGTACAATCTTTCCTTGTTTTCTCCTTTCCTTCCTTAATTCTTTTTTCCCTTCCTTCCTTCCTTCCTTCCTTCCTTCCTTCCTTCCTTCCTTCCTTCCTTCCTTCCTTCCTTCCTTCCTCCCTTTCTTCCTTCTTTCCTCCCTTCGTCCCTTCCTCCTTCCTTGACCCGAAGACAGCTCAAGGGTTGTTGTTATCATGTCTTGATACATAAAGTACATGTACACCTAAACATATATATATATATATATATATATATATATATATATATATATATATATATATATATATATATATATATATATATATATATATATATGTGTATATATATATATGTGTATATATGCAGAAGCCCAGGCCTGAGTAGGAGTAATAGATATAGTTTCTCATCCTTCTTCCCCCCGTCGCCTGCTCTGTAATTAACAGCTCTACGACATTCAGTGCTGTTTTTCTCACATTGCAGAAATAAAGCACCGTATTTAGCACCAGACTTTAAATAGTCCTCAGTGGGGAGTTCTCGTGCCTCGTAAGTCGTCATGTAAGACCCGGGTTCAAAGCACAAACGTTGAAGCTGACACTGCAAAAACTTGAAGGAAAGCTAAAATCCTCAGCGGTTCTAGGTAACAACTAATGACGGCTCCAGGCTACGAGCCTCTGATGTGAACTAGTCTTTGTAAAGCTCCGTATAAAGGATATTTAGAGCCTGAAATCACAGAGTTACAACGGAACGTACCGTACAAATGAAAAGATGCACTGATTTCTAATTTTAATCTTATTTTGCTGCAAACACATAGCCATACACACATACACACACACACACACACACACACACACACACACACACACACACACACACACACACACACACACACACACACACACACACACACACACATATAGCCACACAGACATAAACATACACGCACACACACACATATAGACATGTGAAGCAAGAACACACGGAGGCCTCACGTCGAGCACTGGAAATCTGCAACAAAAACCACAAACGAAACACAAAACCGACACGGACCCGACCAAAACACAAGCAGCAATCGACCCAAATCTCAAGATCCAATCACAGTCTGAGCTAAGCTACTGCTAACTAACCCCAAAAACTACAGAGCAAGCATGCAGGTGAACAAGCCGATGTGTATGTCTATGTGTGTGTGTGTGTATGTATGTATGTGTGTGTGTGTGTGTGTGTGTGTGTGTGTGTGTGTGTGTGTGTGTGTGTGTGTGTGTGTGTGTACGTGTGGCTATGTGTGTGTGTGTGTGTGTGTGTGTGTGTGTGTGTGTGTGTGTGTGTGTGTGTGTGTGTGTGTGTGTGTGTGTGTGTGTAATAATCCTATCAAAGCTCCACCTGAAGTGTATCTATAGTGGGGGGGGGGGGGGCAACCCTGCCACCCACGAGACCAGAGGCCGACGAGGAAGAAAGAAGGAAGAAAAAAATCTTATTTCGCTGCAGACATGAGCCACAGATACGACCACCTTTTTTTTTATTCATCAGAGATGTTTAATTTGATTATTTGTGGTACAACAGCTGCATGGACATGGACACCAATCTGCAGTTTGTCCACAAATCTGTGAGAAAACGGTTGAAACTTTACCATCTATCCATCCCGCCCTTACACCCACTTCATCCTGT
Source organism: Cololabis saira (assembly GCF_033807715.1). NCBI lineage: Eukaryota > Metazoa > Chordata > Actinopteri > Beloniformes > Belonidae > Cololabis > Cololabis saira. The sequence continues at coordinate 18,075,282 of NC_084603.1, forward strand.
TAGTGATGTCAAAGCCAGAGTCGTAGCTGTCATCGGGTGATTGACAGGTCGCCAGTCCAACAAAAACTTTACAGACAACGCTTCTCAAAGAAAGATTAGAAGACATTTGTTCATTTTCTCCTTTTACAGCCTATAATACCATTAAATATATCAAATAATCTGGAAGAATTTCCATATTCCTTTGATGGTGCGGCAACCAGAACCGTCATTCATCAATACTGGTATTGATGATTGTGTGACCTCATCAGCAACCAATAACTTTGCTAGGTATAGCAATATCTATATATTGCTATACCTAGCATTCTGCACATTCTGCACATACTACAGGGGCCTGGCTCAGGGAGAAAAGGTTCTGGTTCTGGACTGACTTGCCTCATTGCTGATACGTCCCCAGCAGAGAATCTGCAGAGAGATTTATCAGAGAAAATGCCACAACAACCCAACTCTCCTGTAAAACTCCTTCGGATGTCTTTGCAGGAAGGATGGGAGCAAATATCACCCGTCATAAATGCTTGAATACCGTCTGAGTGTTGTGAGAAAGAAGGCAAACACTACAAGATCTAAAACCTTAACCTCAAATGCAAGGCGTTATATATACTAACAAATAAAACATGAAGACGTGGTTAATGCCGTCTACAGCTGAACACGAGTCAAAGTAAAGTATAAAAACACTGCTTTTCTTCTCATTTGCATTTTTCATATCATCAACTTCCACCATTTGGAACACAGATTTCTTTTTACTTTATTCTGACTTTATCACAGATTATAAAGACTTGAAAATGCACGAAAGCGCTGATTCTCGCATGAAATCTATTTACTCTCCTGAGGGAAGCAAACCAAAGCCCCGGCAACCACTAGAGAAACAACTCTGGAATTCATTAGCATTTTTTACAAATTTCCAATATGCCTCAGCTAATAGTTTTCATCCTTTAGTTCAGAAAATTATAAACTCATCAAAAAGTGAGCCCCATTTTGTCGTGTTACTTTCTCGCAAATTAAGATAAGTTGTAGAGAAGGAAACACGGCTTTGTGTTGTCGTCTCTCCCTGAACCCGTAACTCAAGTGGAGCCGAGTCTATAAACGCCGTCAAGCAGGAACCTAATTCTCCTGTCCTTCTTTCCTCCTGCTCTCTCCTTCCTTCCTTCCTTCCTTCTTTTCTCCCTTCCTTCCTTCCTTCCTTCTTCCCTTCCTCTTTTCTCCCTTCCTTCCTTCTTACTTTGTTTTCTTCCTTCCTTCCTTCCTTCCTTCCTTCCTTCCTTCCTTCCTTCCTTCCTTCCTTCCTTCCTTCCTTCCTTCCTTCCTTCCTTCCTTCCTTCCTTCCTTCTTTTCTCCCTTCCTTCCTTCTTTTCTCCCTTCCTTCCTTCTTTCTTTCCTTCTTTTCATTCTTCCTTCCTTCCTTCCTTCCTTCCTTCCTTCCTTCCTTCCTTCCTTCCTTCCTTCCTTCCTTCCTTCCTTCCTTCCTTCCTTCCTTCCTTCCTTCCTTCCTTCCTTCCTTCCTTCCTTCTTTCCTCCCTTCTTCTCTTCCTCCTTCCTTGACCCGGAGGGTTAAAAGGAAACGGTTCCTTGTTTCCTCACATGAAGCGTTTCCTCTCATCGTTGTGTAACTGACCCTGAGCGTTTGTCCAGCATGTCCAGTCGTACATCACCGAGACAACGCCAGGATTCTCCTGGGATTTAGAAACCGTAACACTTTCCCCCCGAACCACCGCCGAGTCCACGCCGGGTGTCTCCTCTCGGGGCAACGTTTGGTTTCAGGGCAACATTAAACAGAAGTGTCTGTTCGGGTTCAGCCACAGAAACACAATTCTGCCTTTCATTTTGATTATTGGAGTATGAAAATAATGACGGTGACCCCCTTTAAAGGCCCGTCCCTTTCAGGATGTACCCCCACTTTTCTGACCAGTTTAATTTCTCGCTCATAATTACTGAATTTATTTTCTAACCCATCATTTCAGAGGAAATGTCAGATCTTTAGGGTCTGATGTTAATCATTTATAGGGCAGGCAATAAGATACTGGAAATTCCAGCTCTAGAGGGTCATTGGAGAATATTCACTTCTGTAACTTGAATGTAGTTCTAAAGTTACCAAATATGGTCACTAGTCCTGTGCAGCTTTAACCCTGGTACTGTCTTTGGGTCAAAATGACCGAATTCTCCTGTTCCTTCTTTCCTCCTGCTCTCTCCTTCCTTCTTCCCTTCCTCTTTTCTCCCTTCCTTATTTACTCCTTTCCTTCTTTTCTCCCCTCGTACAATCTTTCCTTGTTTTCTCCTTTCCTTCCTTCATTCTTTTTTCCCTTCCTTTCTACTTTCCTCCTTTCCTCCTTTCCTTCCTTCCTTCCTTCCTTCCTTCCTTCCTTCCTTCCTTCCTTCCTTCCTTCCTTCCTTCCTTCCTTCCTTCCTTTTCCCTTCTTTCCTTCCTTCCTTCTTTTCTCCCTTCATTCCTTCTTTCCTCCCTTCCTTCCTTCTTCCCTCCCTTCTTTCCTTCTTTTCTGCCCTCGTACAATTTTTCCTTGTTTTCTCCTTTCCTTCCTTAATTCTTTTTTCCCTTCCTTCCTTCCTTCCTTCCTTCCTTCCTTCCTTCCTTCCTTCCTTCCTTCCTTCCTTCCTTCCTTCCTTCCTTCCTTCCTTCCTTCCTTCCTTCCTTCCTTCTTTTCATTCTTCCTTCCTTTCTTCCTTCTTTTTTCCCTTCCTTCGTTGTTTCCTCCTGCTCTCTCCCTCCTTCTTCCCTTCCTCTTTTCTCCCTTCCTTCCTTCTTTTCTTGTTTTCTCCCTTCCTTCCTTCCTTCTTTTCTTGTTTTCTCCCTTCCTTCCTTCCTTCTTTTCTTGTTTTCGCCCTTCCTTCCTTCCTTCCTTCCTTCCTTCCTTCCTTCCTTCCTTCCTTCCTTCCTTCCTTCCTTCCTTCCTTCCTTCCTTCCTTCCTTCTTTCTTTCCTTCTTTTCATTCTTCCTTCCTTTCTTCCTTCTTTTTCCCCTTCCTTCTTTCCTCCTGCTCTCTCCTTCCTTCTTCTTTTCTCCCTTCCTTCCTTCTTTCCTTGTTTTCTCCCTTCCTTCCTTCCTTCCTTCCTCCCTTCCTTATTTTCTCCCATCCTTCTATCCTTATTTTCTCCCTTACTTCCTTCTTTCTTTCCTTCTTTTCATTCTTCCTTCCTTCCTTCCTTCTTTCCTCCCTTCTTTTCTTCCTCCTTCCTTGACCCAAAGACAGCACAAGGGTTAACAAACGTGTATTTAATTAAATAGATTTAAAGTTTAACCAAAATCAGCCTAACTAACGTTACTAAAACAATATCAAGCATCTCTCAACACAAAAATAATAATAAGAAAAAAAGCAACATTTAGCAGATTATTGTCCCACTTCACTTCACTTCCTGGACGATGGCCATGCAACTTAATATCTCTAAAGACTGAATCTATTTTAAAAACAAACCAATTAAAAGCTACTTTTAGCCCAGAAATAGGATCGGGCTTCATGCCGCTGACAAACAGTTACCTTATGTTTCATTTGAATTTCATTACAGAACTTATTCCAGTCAAATAGCAGCTGATGCCTTTGAGAAATTGTGCAGCTAAAGGCAAAAGCTCACATAAGCCAACACCCACATGCCGGTAATCAAAGGTGAAATGCGCTGCCTGGGGCAATCTGCATCCTTTACCGAGGCTTGAGCTGCTGGAATTTCACTTGGCTCGGTGTGTTTTCCAGATACTGGAGATGTTTCTGCTCAGGGGGGTAAGTGGGGGGGAATTCAGTCCAACATCCAGGCTCCATTACACCAACATCACTAGAGTGGCAATTATCATCAGCTGCTCTTGTCTGATAGACCCGAAATCGCGAGTGCAGCATCAAAATACAGTATGGGAATTTGATTTTTTTATTTTTCTGACAAGTGCAGCAATTTCCACACTGAATAACTTTGAGTAATTCCAGGCAAAACTTGCAGGGAAGCTGATTTTATAAGTCACGCAGCACAAGATTTCCAAAAAGAGCGCTCCAGTGAGCTTCTGAATTTTTTTTTGCATCTTAATCAGTGCGCTCAATTTTCTATTACAGAGGATTAAAAGGTGAACTATAGTGGGAGAAAAATGGATCATATTCCAAAATATTCTGAGATATTTAACTCACCCGCAAAGGCGGTAACGGGATTTATTTCCTGCGTATTAACTGAGAAATTAGTCGCCCCTATTGTTTCGGAGCGGATTCTTATCAGATGTTGGAAGTGTTGCATGAAAAGCAGAGGTGGAGAAGGTTTGCGGTTACCTCTCAGGCAGGGTTTTATCCTCGGCGTGGAGGATGGAGATGCTGGAGATGCAGGAGCGGAGGGTTTGGATGCTGATGCTGATGCTGATGCTGCTGCCGGAGCCGGAGATGGAGCGCGCCGCGCTGCGCGCAGGGAGTCGGTCCGCCGCTCCGCCGCTCCTCCCGGCCACTCTCATCCCGGACTCCCCGGCTGCAGGAAACGGGGCTCCCCGGTTCATTCAAAGTGGAGTATTCAAGTATTCAAGTGGAGTCCCAGCTCCCAGCTTGCAGATGCACGAAGCTGCATGCGCGCAGAGGTGCGGGGAGAGACTTGTGCCACGGACTGTAGTGTTTCTGCGTGCAGGGCAGGATGGGAGCTGATGGGAGGAGGAGGAGGAGCATTCTGCCGTCAGATGATCAGGGAAAAAAGGTGCTGCTCGCTGATACTCAGCAGTCAGCAGCTTCAGCAGCTTCTGCACAGCTCGTGTTCACACTTCAGCACAAAAACGCATTCATCTGGTCTCAGCTAGAAATGCAGCTTACTCCGCCATCCCTGTTTTAATGTGGCCGCTCTTTTAATGCAGCCTCTTGCAGACACTTCTGCCTGTCAGGGATGTCTAGAGTGGCCAAGTTTGAAGTTTCACACCCAGTACTCGAGTTGTAAAATAAATCAGGGGGGATGGTGGATTTTATCATATGGGGACAGATAATTTGTGCTGATTACAAATAATATAATATATTACAAATAATAGCAGTGACCAAAACACCTGCAGAAATACTGCAGGAATGACATAGCAGCAGTTAAATGCAGCCTTCTGTAAGATTTAAATATCCACTGGGCTTACATCAAAACACAACAATAAAAAACACTTTTCTGAACTTATCAATATGACTCTGTCCTTCACAGGATAAGTAAAATGGATCACTGCAAAAACTCAAAATCTTAACAAGAATATTTGTCTTTCTGTCTTTCTTTATGTCTAGTTAAAATGACTTATTCAGTAAAAAAATCTCATTACACTTAAAACAAGACTCGTCACTGGAAAAAACAATAATTTTCACCTGTTTCAAGTAGATTTTCACCTGAAATAAGTAAAAAAATCTGCCAGTGGAACAAGATTTTTTTGCTTGTAATGAGAAAATAAATCTTGTCCCATTGGCAGATTTTTCTACTTATTTCAAGTGAAAATTTACTTGAAACAGGTGAAAATTGTCAAATAAATTGTAGAAATAAACCATTCATTCATTCATTCATTCAATTCATTCATTCAATAAGTTATTTTTCTGGTGTTATTTTTCTGGTGATGACTCTAAATGTTGAAATAGCAGTAAAACCACATTCATTGATGAAATGACATAAGGGATGGAAAGGAGGGATGGCAGTTTTACAGGGGGGATGATTTGGACCGTTTTTATTTCAGGGGGGATGATTTGGAGCGTTTTTATTTCAGGGGGGATGCCATCCCCCCTCATCCCCCCCTCAACTCCAGTACTGACTGTAATGATTAAAACAACTCTGCCTGTTAAAGGGGACATAGGACCTTTTTGTTTGACTATCACATCTGAAATTCTTGCAGCACTATTTGAAAATAAGGCACGTTATTCTGTGACCCTTCTATGAGAAAGGGTGTTGACCAAATGCATTGTGATTTTGCCTGGATGAAAGTAGAGGACAGATTAACACATAACTTACTGATTTTGATTTGATTTTGAGTTTTATTTCGGTCAATTTGGATACAACATAATACAACATGAAAATAGTCCAATATTTTAAATGGCACCAAAAAGGCTGAATCTAAGGCTTATTATGCCTACCCTTTTATGAACCTCAACTCAGGAGATTTTATACAAAACAAAACTAGTCATTTGGGTTCAAACATTGAAAAATAATGGATATATTGGACAAGTAACAGAGGTATCTAGACAAGAAGCAAAGACAAAAAAACTAAACAAAAAACATACTTTAAATTGCAAGGAGTGATAAATTAAGTGGTTTTTGGCTAGAGATTGTACAGCGCATTATTCACATTATTCAGGAATATAACTGTATCTAAACATCCAAACTGCCTGTACTCAAAAATAACCTTTTCCCAAGACAGACATGAGCACAGAACAAGACAAGTTAGCAGGGGTCATGTTTCCATTCCTTTACCAAGATCAAATGCAATGAAAATAAGTTCTATGTCCAGGTTCATCTCACAGGAACAGGTTTATGCCGTTACTAAAGAAACCAGCAGAGACAGTTTTAAAAAGGAACTAAAAAGGTACCTTTTGGGTACAGACATGTTTAATATATATGTTTAATATACATTTTGTGATTTACTGTATAGTGTATGGAATATACAGCTCAATGAAAATTGTGATAATTACCACCATAGTGATGTTGCTAATGTAATGATGTGGGTGGGGTTAATGGAGTGATGTAATTGTATTCATTTATGTATTCATATATTTAAAGTGTAAAGTATTATATGACGTATATATGTAAATGTACTTTTATGTGAATGTACTTTTAATCTTCATGGACCCAAGGAAGACTAGCTAACGTTTTGCGTCCGCTAATGGGGATCCAAAATAAAAACAAAACAAAACCCGACTCAGAAAGATCTTTATGGCACAAAATGATTCAGAACATCGTGTATGTGGAAACTCGCTGTCACGCTGCCCAAAAAATACAGCAGAAACTGCAGCTTCTGACTCCGACATGTCCGTCACCCACATCAACACTCGGCTAAATCAGGGGTCGGCAACCTAAAATGTTTTAGAGCCATATTGGACCAAAAACGCAAAAACAAATATGTCTGGAGCCTCAAAAAATGAAAAGTCTTGTATCAGCCTTAGAATGAAGACAACACATGCTGCATGTTTCTATATTAATTATAACTGGGGGGAGATTTTTTTTTTCATTATGCACTTCGAGAAAAAAGTCGAAATGTCGAGAAAAAAGTCTAAATGTTAAGAAAAAAGTTGAAATGTTAAGATTAATGTTGAAGTACAATCTTGAGAAAAAAGTCGAAATGTCGAGAAAAAAGTAAAAATTTCGAGAAAAAAGTCGAAATGTTGAGGAAAAAGTCATAATTTCCAGGAAAAAGTCGAAATGTCCAGATTAATGTTGAAGTACAATCTCGAGAAAAAAGTCGAAATGTTGAGGAAAAAGTCATAATTTCCAGGAAAAAGTCGAAATGTCCAGATTAATGTTGAAGTACAATCTCGAGAAAAAAGTCGAAATGTCGAGAAAAAAGTCAAAATTTTGATAAAAAAGTCGAGATTTAAAATGAAAGGAAAAAAGAAGAAAAAAAATTAGAAAAAAGGAAAAAAAAAGAAAAAAAGAAGAAAAAAAGGAAAAAAGAAAAAAAAAGGAAAAAAAAGGTCAAACATTTTTGAAAAAGTTCCAGGGAGCCACCAGGGTGGCACTAAAGAGCCGCATGCGGCTCTAGAGCCGCGGGTTGACGACCCCTGGGCTAAGGCTGGGCTCATTTTATTGACACTAAATCAAAAATAAACACAGTACAGTTCACTTTTGAGTGTTTGAATGCGTTGAAGGCTTCGTGTAACGTTGTCGAGAGAAATAACATAAAGAACGACGGATAGCAGCAGCAACAGATCGTCAGACGCTTTGACAGGTTCATTTTCCAACTTTGCAACTGGAACACAGTCGACCGAGTGTGACGCCGTTCTGAAGTGAATGTGATGCATCAACAAGCCCAAGGCTCAGGGTCACAGAGACGCCTTTAATACTTCAGAGACCTTTGTGAACTTATTTTAAACATAGTTATCACACTATTACAAGATGCCATGACAAAGCTGCATATTAGAAACCTGGAGACTCTGTAAAATCCCACACACTCTCCCGCCGAAAAGAGACAAAAGGCCTTCGTGACGTCTGCCCTATGAGTCATGAGGCAAAGGTTGGTGCAGAAACATTCGAGGAAGAAAGCAGACACTGAAGGAGGTTGAAGGGGCACCCAGGGGGGCACCAAGGGGGCACCCTGTTCCTCTACATCAGGGGTCGGCAACCTGTTTTAGAGCCATATTGGTCAAAGAACAAATATGTCTGGAGCCGCAAAAAATTGAAAGTCTTGTATCAGCCTTAGAATGAAGACAACACATGCTGCATGTATCTATATTAGTTAGAACTGGGGGAAGATTTTTTTTTTCATTATGCACTTCGAGAAAAAAGTCGAAATGTCGAGAAAAAAGTCGAAATGACGAGAAAAAAGTCGAAATGTTCAGAAAAAAGTCGAAATTTCGAGAAAAAATTTGAAATGTCGGGAAAAAAGTCGAAATGTCGAGATTAAAAAGGAAAGAAAGAAGAAAAAAAGAAAAAAAGAGAAAACAATAGAAAAAAGAAGAAAAAAGGGAAATAAAAGGTCAAACATTTTTGAAAAAGCTCCAGGAGCCACTAGGGCGGTGCTAAAGAGCCACATGCGGTTAGGGTTAGGGTTAGTAGTTTGAAGCCCTCTCGATGAACCCCCTGCTTCATCCGACAACTGGGCAGTTGACAGGTTTCAAAGGCAATGCACAGGCCGGTGCACGTTGTCCGCAGCTCTCCTGATCCATTTCTGCACCATCCACCACAAAAACAATGTTTGTACAAGGTTGAGAAGGGACAGGGCCAGGGAGAGGTGTCGGGACGGACAGAGCTCTCCCCCGCCTGACCGGGCCGTTACCCTGTCCCTCTCACTCCCACGCAGTGCGAGGGAAGGAAAAAGAAGGATGGAGTCCTGAATGTCCTGGTAAACTATAAGTTAAGTTAAGGTCAGGGTCAGGGTTAGGATTGGGGGAAAGGATTAGAGTTAGGATTGGGGGAAAGGGTTAGAGTTAGGATTGGGGGAAAGGGTTAGAGTTAGGATTGGGGGAAAGGGTTAGGGTTAGGATTGGGGGAAAGGATTAGAGTTAGGATTGGGGAAAGGATTAGAGTTAGGATTGGGGGAAAGGGTTAGGGTTAGGATTGGGGGAAAGGATTAGAGTTAGGATTGGGGGAAAGGGTTAGGGTTAGGATTGGGGGAAAGGGTTAGGGTTAGGATTGGGGGAAAGGGTTAGGGTTAGGATTGGGGGAAAGGATTAGGGTTAGGATTGGGGAAAGGATTAGAGTTAGGATTGGGGGAAAGGGTTAGGATTGGGGAAAAGGGTTAGGGTTAGGATTAGGGGAAGGGTTAGGGTTAGGATTGGGGGAAGGGTTAGGGTTAGGATTGGGGGAAGGGTTAGGGTTAGGATTGGGGGAAGGGTTAGGGTTAGAATGGGGGGAAGGGTTAGGGGACGCCATCCAGGCTGCAGTTGACAGGTCCTTCGGGATAAAAGTCTATTTCTGTTCAGCAATAATCTATTTATTTCTTGTATTTTATTTCTAATTTATCCTATTTATAGGACACATCATCAGTAGTGTACCTTGGGATGATCAGGGTGTTTTGGCCATTACCACTAGACACCCTCACCCAGAGGGCGGCCCTGCCGGGATCGATCAAGTCCCATGGTTCCATTTTAATATAAAGATAAGTTAAATTCTAATTTTATGACTTAGTATTACAGAGTTAGAGTTATTATAATTACGATAGGGAGGCTAGAACAGTTGAAATATTATTAAACTGGTTATTGAAATCTAAGGTATAGAAATATTTAATAGATCTGATTTGTTCCACTCTAGAGCCACGGGTTGCCGACCCCTGATCTACATGATGAGAAAACCCTGGTGATCAACTTTAGGTCGACTCATTCAGGACACTCCTTTTCAAGAGACCACGGCCTGGATTAAGGCACAACATAAGGGTCATAAATTAGCTGTCAGAATCTGAACCCAACTGTGTTTGCACGTGCTCTGAATGGCCCTTGTGGCAGATTGAGAGGATAAAATCCCACGATGGATCATTTCAATATAGGGTGCACGCTTCCAGTCAGGTTTTTCTGCAGGAACATAGTCAAAGTGTTGTGTAGACTGTTATTTTGAATTACCTTCGGCTCTCGTAGGAGGGGAGGGGGGGGTACCATTAAAAAAAAAAGATGTATTCATTTTTATTGAGCACTGCTGCTTTTATTACTAACTTTGGGGGCGTTAAAGCCTGCAAAACATTAACATCACAGCACCTGGCACGCTGGGCGCTTTGATGCTATTTCAGCTGACTGCTTAAAAGTAAAACAGATAAGCTGAAAACATGAAGTTGTGCTTGTGCATGAGTGATGTTGCCCCTGTGTGAGTTTCTTTCATGCTCTGCCTGCACTGCAGCGGCGTCATTGTGTCTGCTGATACACTTGTTGTTCAGGACCGAGAACAGTTATTGTGTTGTGTGCAATGATCAGAGGTGGGTAGTAACGAGTTACATTTACTCTGTTACATTTACTTGAGTAAGTTTTGGGAAATGTTGTAGTTTTAGGAGCAGTTTTGAATCACTATACTTTTTACTTTTACTTGAGTAGATTTGTGAAGAAGAAACTGTTACTCTTACTCCACTACATTAGGCTACGTTGAGCTGTTACTTTTCTTTTATCCCTTTTATCCACGTACGCGTCAATCTCATGACATCACTGGGTGATTCTTTGGGAAAAATTTTTGTTTTTGCATGTTTTGTCACATTTACACAGACTCAAACACACACAGAGTTTCTATGAGTTCATGTTTGTTCTAGTTCTGCTGGTTAAAAAAGAAAAGTACAAAGGCTTGACATTTTGTGCTATTTGTGCTTAATTAATTTTTTATTCTGTTATTATTTTATTTATTTTATTATATATTAAAGTACTTGAATTTACTTTAAGATTATTTTAATTCAAGCAATTTTTTATTTTTCATTAATTCTAATTTATTTTATTATTTTATTGATTTAATTTGCCTGAAGATGATTATTTTGTACTTTTGTCTGTTTGAATGGTTGTGTTAAAAAAATAAATCAGACGTTACTCAACAGTTACTCAGTACTTGAGTAGTTTTTTCACCAAGTACTTTTTTACTTTTACTCAAGTAATTATTTGGATGACTACTTTTTACTTCTATTTGAGTCATATTATTCTGAAGTAACAATACTTTTACTTGAGTGCAATTTTCTAATGGTGGTGCATTGATGTTCTAATTATTCCAAGAGTATACAGATTTGTAGAGAAAAGCCCTGCATTGTCATGCTGGGTACATGCTTCCCTGCAAACCTCATAAATCTCACCGGATCGTCATGCAGACATGCACGTCAAGAAATCTGATAGCTCGATTCATTTCCTGTGTGCGCCCTTGTGTTCTAAACAGAATCCTTCATGCATGCACGAAAGAAATGTAACCAAATGACCCTCACGGATGTTTCCTGAGGTGTAGCACGCACCTCAGGAAGCGCCCAGGTCTGCAAATTAGAAGGAAAACGAGCGTGAAATAAATGTCTGATAATAAGACGATGGGACACCAGGATCCTTCACTCGGCGTTTTGATGACGACGGTGAAGAGACATGTGACTCCGTGGACTCTTCATTTTCACGCTCATCTAACAACCCAGTGACACCGGCATCCCAAAATGATCTTATACGTCGGGTAATTGTCACTCCCATCAGTACAGGCTGTTTCATTATAGAATCCACACGACTCTTACCGAGGAAATGTGCTGTAACCAGGAATGTGCTGAATGTGCTGCCAGTAAATGTGATAATATACTGTAGTTGCTTTTTGAGAGTACAATAATCATTATCGTTACGGACGCCATTATTGGGGATCCAATCCATACCAGGAAATGCTCTCATCTTTTTGAATATTACTGCAGCTTTACCACTGATTTTGTCTCGTTTTCTCTGCTCGCAAGGTAAACACTGTTATCTGTATTTGTTCTACTGTGCAGAGGAAACTCAGTCTTTGCAAAGACTATAGAGGGAATGTGCATGATGTCACAGATGCGACTTCACAGCGGGTTTCACCCACTGAGTGTCAGAAAGACTGAGTGGCAGCGTAAACTTTTAGTTAGAGCAACTCGAAAAAAAACTAAAATGGGAAAGAGCTGTTGTGCGATCGACTGTACTCATAGATTTAGTAAGAAAAAATCGGAGTTATCGTTTTACAGATTGCCGAAAAATAAACTTAAGAGAGACAAATGAATCACTGCAATTCGCAGAAACAACTGGATTCCAGGCACCGAAACGTGGATTTGTGGTTCCCATTTTGTATCAAGTGTTGAAGAGTACCGTATTTTCGCGACCATAAGGCGCACATTTCTTTTTTTTTTTTTTTTTAAATGTGCCGGGCGCCTTATGAAACAGTGTGCCGTGTCTATTACCTGAATTACGGTAATGTAAGGCTGGCCACCATGAGAAAGGTAAAAAGAGGGGGCGGGTGAAGCCCCCGTGAGTTACGACGTGAATGAGACTCCACTGAGCTGTTTAATGCGAAACAGATGATGAAGACTTTTAAGGATTTGCTTGATGTGTAAAGTGAAATAAAATACAATCAAACGTTCCGCTATATTTTTAAATAAGCACACTTGTGTGTGTGTGTTCTGCAGCGCGCGTGTGTTTTGCATGTCGGGAACCGAGGAAGCACCTGCCGTGGGTTTGCGGCTCTGATCGCCGCATCCCCGGGGGCAGATCCGGCTGAAATGCCGGTGCTCTTTCCCCGGGAGCCCCTACTACCAGTCCATGTGGGCTCCTCCGGTCCCGGCCGGTCGGAACCGTCCACATTCCCCGGTTAAAGCCGCGGCTGCAGCAGCGCGGTGATGCGCGCTGCTGCAGCCGACTTCCTGGTTCCCAAAGCGGGGTCCGATGACCTGGTTCCCGGCCGATTTGCGAGCAGAGATTTCTGGGGTCTGCCCCAGGTCAGATCAGCTTCACACTCCGAGATTTGCAGCCAAATCTGTCGGTTACAAACCCGGTACCGGATCCCGACATGCGCGTGAGTGTATTCGCGGCACGAAACACACACATTCTCGTTTATGTTGCGCTTGACTGGCGCAGCTGATGGACAGAAACCTATGGTGATTTTTAAAAGAAAAACTTTGCATAAGACGTTTCCAGCCGGAGTCATTATAAGGGCGAATGAAAAGGGGTGGCTGGATGAAGGGATGATGATCAAGAAGCTGAGACAGGTCTGGAAATTCGGACTGGCGCAGCTGAATTAACGGAGCTCCTGTCGCATACAACCCCCGGTACCGGCTCCCCGACAGCGCGTGTGTGAGCGGGGGGGGGGGGCGGACCGAGACCCGGGACCCGGTCCAGCGCGAGGGAGCAGACGGGGAGCGGACCCGGTCCAGCGCGGGGGGGGCGGAGCGGAGCGGGACCCGGGACCGCCGCGGTCGGGATCCGCAGCACAACGGGGTATGAAAAGTTTATTTACTCTCGTGCTTGCCTGCCACGCTGGTGGACAGAAACTGCCGGCTATGGTGATTTTTGAAAAGAAAAGCGTTCCCTAAAGAGACTTTTCCAGCCAGAGTGAAATGAAAAGGGCTGGATGGATGAAGAGATGGTCGAGTGGCTGAGACAGGTTTATGTGCGGCGCCCCGGTGGTTTTTTTAAAATTCTTTAATGCAGAAACAGAATATGAACCTTTGAAGGGTTTGATTGATGTGAAAAGTGAAATAAAATATCAAACTAAGTTTTGCGCGTGTGTTTTGCAGCGCGCGTGTGTGCAGCTCCGTCTCCTTAGACGGCGCCTTTTGGGTCGGTGCGCCGTATGTGTGTTTTAAAACCAGAAATGACACACAAAACTGAGGGTGCGCCTTTCCACACAGTGCGCCATATGGTCGCGAAAATACGGTAATATAAAATCCAGTTCAGGAATCCGCTGTGGGGTTGAGAGTTTTATTCAGTAAGCCGGCGGTGAGCAGACCTACGCAGAGCGTGTCTGAGTTGGTGTGCCGACCCAGAGTGGCTCGACGACAGGACTGTTATACAGTAAATTCAAAGCACAAAAGGCAGGAATCAACAGGCAAATTGACAGACGAAAAGCAATTCACAGTCGGATGTGATCTGTGGCCAAATGTCACCATCGTGCATTTGGCATGACTGTCACTAAGTTCCAAATCACCCCATAGGGTGCTCTAGTGATTCAAGTCTGGGTTGAAGCTACTTGGAAGGTGTTGTCTCTGCAGGGAGGTAGGAAGCTGACATTCAGGTCGACCACGGTGCTGTCACAATGCCTCATCAAGAAACGTGGATTTGCAGTTCCCATTTTGTATCAAGTAATGTTGGATTTTTGGGTAGCTAACGTTAAACAGTCCAATTGTAAAGTTCGGTGTCCTCATCACTTTAATTTCACCAACAAATCCTGCCTTGAAGTCGGACCAAGCGTCAAGACTTTTGTAAGGCTTCAAGCTTTGCTTCGTGTATTTCCCCGGCGTAGAAATTAAGTTCATATAAATATCAGGAAACTGGATTCGTGGCCAAATATTAATGTCCATGGACCACTGGTTCTTGGTAACTGTACCAAATATTAATGTCCATGGACCACTGGTTCTTGGTAACTGTACCAAATATTAATGTCCATGGACCACTGGTTCTTGGGGTAACAGTACGGGTCACTGTCAAGTCCAACTGACGCTAATTTAAGCCGATAATCAGCCGTTATCCCATCTTCTCCACTAATTGCAGCTGTTTTTGCCACTCAATGCGAGTAAGGGGTTGTGGTCCCATGGGGAAGTGACGTCAATACAAACCCTCCATACATCCAAGTTCAACCATCTGCTAACTAAATACAGTCTCATCTTCCTTGTAATCATGTGGGACATCCTGTCTGGAGAAGACAAAGCTCTTTTACAACAAAAGGGTCAGATACGCCTGGCAGCAACATCTACGTCCTCATTCATAATGGAGGCGTATGTGTGCACGTCTGCCGTCTCCGCTGACTGGGGTTAACACACGATTCCGTCTCTGAATCCTTCCGGCTGCAGCTCGGTACCTAAAACGAGAGGCAACGAGAGGGCAAAGTGAAGGGCGCATTTATATTTGAAGAGCTCAGTCTACGTCTGGAGAAAGAGAGACAGATATCATATTTGATTGCTTAAAAATTAATGGAGTTTTTTTATGACAAAAGCTGGCAGTTGTATGCAGATTTTAAGGCTGAGAAATGGGGGCACTGAACACGACAGAGTCTAGTCAGAACTGCTGAAGCTGACGATGAGAATATAGCTCCGAAATACAGTACATTTTTGCTTTAAAATAGCACTTTGAAATGACAGGACAACAGTTTACTGAGTGGAAAGTGAAATCCTGTCCCACAGTGACCATAATAATTAAAGCTGCACGCAGCGATGAACGGGCCCTCGCGCAATTTTCACCAATAAAGGTCAAGGACTCAAAACCGAGTTCGATGACACAAGTCTTTATGTCAAACCATTCAAAGTTATGGCATAAAATCAGAACTATCACATATCGACCAATCAGAAGAAGGGGCGGGGCTAATTTGCACCAATTATGGTCAAGGACTCAATACCGAGTCCGATGACACCACCCACGAGTCTTTATGTCAAACCATTCAAAAGTTATGGCAGAAAGTAGGAACTATCAAATATGGACCAATCAGATGAAGGGGGGGCGCGCTTTTTGGCGTCTATCGTCGCCACGGTAATGCTTTTGAAAGAGAAAAGTCATGCGCGTCGTCGCAGGATCTAGACGCACATTTTCATGTATAACACACCTGGGAATGGCTTAAATTGCGGCAAAATGACACGATTAATTCAAAATGGCCAACTTCCTGTTCGGTTTCGGCCATGGCGCCAAGAGACTTTTCTTTAAGTTGCGACATGATACAGGTGTGTACCGATTTTCGTGCATGTACGTCAAACCGTATTGTGGGGCTTGAGGCACAAAGTTTTCTAGGGGGCGCTGTTGAGCCATTAGGCCACGTCCATTAATGCAAACCATTAAATATCAAATATTTCACCAGGCCTGGCTTGGTGCAAAATTTGGTGACTTTTGGGGCACGTTTAGGCGGAAAAAAGGCCCTCATTTCGTCAGAAGAAAGAAAGAATTCCTACAGATACAATAGGGCCTTCGCACTGTCAGTGCTCGGGCCCTAATAAACTAAATTATATCCTCATCTATAGGAAACCTATTCACACCATGTTTCAGGTTATGAAACACCCTTTGCACTGTTTCTCTCACACACACACACACACACACACACACACACACACACACCCTTATTCAGTAAGCAGCACTTCATGTCTACAATCATGCTCCGATTGGCCACATTGCCCCCCCACCCCAAGGCTTCTTCAACATGTGGTGGAGACTAAGAATTAATCCACCAATTAGAAGACAATCACGTTATCACCGTAGCCCCAGCTGCTCATAAAACTGTTGTTATCCAGTTATTGTGGACAGGAATGACCTGAGAGACGAGGCCGGCTCTCTGGGAGCCTCTTCTGACTCCCACATGAAGTGCCTCGCTCTGCAAAAGCAGGAGGAATATTTTTGTCACGCAGGTTTGTATCTCGGGCTTCGCTCTGTATTCTTGGTCCGTTGGCTTTCTGTAGCTTTCGGTCTCCTTTTTTACGTGTTTACTTTGATTTCTCAGATTGTGAAACTGTTTTCTTCTCTGCTGTGCGACTTCCTTTGTTCCGTTGTGTGCTTACTGTCCATTTGCAGCGCATCTTGTCACGCTCCCTGTGTTGCTGGCAGCGCCGCTTCCCGCCTTACTCACCGCTCTCCTGCCAGATGTGTTCACCTCTTTTGCATTTTGGGTCCTATCACCTCCAGTCTTGACGGTTTTATAATCACCCCCTCTCCTGAAAAGTGTGTTGTGGCAACACATGGCTGATGCTAAGCTACCTGAGCTCAAGCGTCTGTTAACAGAACAGTGCAGGATTTTTAGGGCGACTTGTATTCGTCTACAAACTACGGAAGAGTATTAGGGCCAGGCAGGAGAAAAATAGAAATAATATTTTAGAGGAGGAAGATTTTTTTTTCATTATGCACTTCGAGAAAAAAATGTTGAGAAAAAAGTCGAAATGTTGAGAAAAAAGTTGAAATGTTGAGATTAATGTTGAAGTACAATTTCAACTTTATTCCCGAAATGTCGACTTTATTCTCGAAATTTCAACTTTATTCACAAAATTTCGACTTTATTCTCGAAATTGTATTTCAACTTTATTCACAAAATTTCAACTTTATTCTCAAAATTGTACTTCAACATTAATTTTCGACATTTTGACTTTTTCTCAAAACTGTATTTCAACTTTATTCTCGAAATTGCGACTTTATTCTCGAAATTTCGACTTTATTCTCAAAATTTCGACTTTATTCACAAAATTTCAACTTTATTCTTGAAATTGTATTTCAACATTAATTTCGACATATTGACTTTTTTCTCGAAATTGTATTTCAACTTTATTCCTCAAAATTTCAACTTTATTCACAAAATTTCGACTTTATTCTCGAAATTGTACTTCAACATTATTCTGGACATTTCGATTTTTTTCTCGAAATTGTATTTCAACTTTATTCCTCGAAATTTCTACTTTATTCTTGAAATTGTATTTCAACATTATTCTGGACATTTCGATTTTTTTCTCAACATTTCAACTTTTTTCTCGACATTTCAACTTTTTCTCGAAGTGCATAATGAAAAAAAAATCTTCCTCCTCTAAAATATTATTTTTATTTTTCTCCTGCCTGGCTCTAATACTCTTCCGTAACGAACGGTGTGAAAACGCCGTGCTAACTGTTCTTGAAGCAACACATTACTGCACACTTTAAGAGACGGCATTGTTCTTTACGCGTTACTCCCTGCTGAATCTCTTCAAAGTCAGCAATCCCTCCGTCACATCAGCCACAGAACATCGGTACACTGACAGTTGACAGACAATAGAAAGCTCAGAGTTAAAAAGTGCCACTTCTATCCCAACACGAGATCTAAATCACGCCGTGTGTTTTCCGAAGCCCCGGCCTGGGAGGGATCTCCCTCAGACACAACGGGTTCCCTCGGCTATCAAGACATCAGCTCTGCTTTTGGGTCTTGATAGAATGGTATCAGTGCACGCTGATGATGTAACTCACTGGGGAATCATGAAACAATGTTCAGCTTTATCTCCTCCATGAAAGTTTCATCAGTTCCCGGGCGAGGACGGAGTAAAGTGCAAACAGAGCCGACGCAGCTCCCTGCATTCGCCGGAGAAACAGAACGCTCACACTACATAGAGAAAGAGCTGCAGGGGACGCACTGGTGAATAATTTAATTAGTGCAGGGGTCAGTGTCACGTATAATCCATCACAAAAATCCATTGCGGGAAAAGGGGGTAAAATAGTGGTGAAATGAAGAAGAAAGTTATACTATCCCATTTTATTAAATGATGGCTCGCGCTGCAGATATGTGTTGCAGCTCTCCTCTCTCTCCTCTGAAAATGTGACAATATTACATATATGAGTTTTAAACGTTGCTTTAATCCGGTGATATATTTTTGATTGGAAATGATTAGTTCACTCCTAGCTTGAACTCTTGTGACTCGGGCCGTCTTGTTGACTTTGGGCTTCGCGTCTTCACTTCTGTGCTGTTCAGGCATCTGATGAATTATGAACGACATCTGTGTGCTGGAAAAGTGCAGCCTGTGAGAATTCCCGTCTCCACGAAGTCCGCTCAGACACCCGCGGGGTCAAACAGGAAGAGTTGGCAAATACTTTTTTAATTACTTTTCTCGGTCAAAAGCGTAACCGTGGCGACGCTAGACGCCAAAAAGAGAGTCGTGGGTGGTTTCATCCGCTAAATGTCCAGGCCTGAAGAATCTACATGCAAGTCATACAAGCTTCCACTGCAGCCTGAACATCCACTGCCAATCCAGGAAGCAAGAACACACGGAGGCCTCACGTAAAGCACTGGAAATCTGCAACAAAAACCACAAACGAAACACAAAACCGACACGGAGCCGACCAAAACACAAGCAGCAATCGACCCAAATCTCGAGATCCAAACACAATCTGAGCTAAGCTACCGCTAACTAACCCCAAAAACTACAGAGCAAGCATGCAGGTGAACAAGCCAGTGTGTATGTCTATGTGTGTGTGTGCGTGTATGTATATAATCATGTGTGTGTGTATGTGTGTGTATACGTGCGTGTGTATGTACATGCCTGTGTGGCCATGTGTGTGTTTGTGTGTGTATGTGTGTGTATGTATATGTCTGAGAGGCTGTGTGTGTGTGTGTGTGTGTGTGTGTGTGTGTGTGTGTGTGTGTGTGTGTGTGTGTGTGTGTGTGTGTGTGTGTGTGTGTGTGTGTGTGTGTGTGTGTGAGAGCGTATGGATGTGTGGTTAAGTGTGTATGTACATGCCTGTGTGGCCATGTGTGTGTTTGTGTGTGTATGTGTGTGTATGTATATGTCTGAGAGGCTGTGTGTGTGGGTATGTATATGTGTGGCTATGTGTGTGTATGTGTGTGTGTGTATGTCTATGTGGCTATGTGTATGTATGTGGGTATGAGTGTGTGTGTGTGTGTGTGTGTGTGTGTGTGTGTGTGTATGTCTATGTGGCTATGTGTATGTATGTATGTGTGTGTGTGTGTGTGTGTGTGTGTGTGTGTGTGTGTGTGTGTGTAATAATCCTATCAAAGCTCCACCTGAAGTGTATCTATAGTGGGGGAGGGGGGGAAACGACACATTTTTAAACGTATGGAGTTTGGCTGCTCACAGCAAAGACGTTCGTCTTGTTCCCTTTGTTACAATTAAGTAATCAGTAGCATCTAATCAGGGGGCTTGGTTAAGATATTTTGCCAATGTGACCCTGTATGTTTCTTAGCTAACTGTAGCAATTACTCACCAATGCGTGTGTGTTATTTAAAAATCTCCGGCAGGTCCTGGCCAGATTCCAACAAACATACGACGACTCGAAGCAGCTGCGTTACTGTTCGAATTACTGTGTCTCAAATTACAATATACCACCAGAACGGCCTTTAATTACTGTTCATTATGTCACCTTTTAGGTCTCTTATGTGATAACAAATGATTTAAAGATGCATGTGGCAATGTTTCTGTAACATCTGCAGATGGTTTTTAATGACTAGTCCAGCCACCTGCACCAAACAGCCAGGCTGTTAATGCGAACTCAAAGACTGCTGAGAAACGCTTAACCCTGGTACTGTCTTTGGGTCAAAATGACCTAATTCTCCTGTTCCTTCTTTCCTCCTGCTCTCTCCTTCCTTCTTTCCTCCTGTTCTCTCCTTCCTTCCTCGTTTTTCCCTTCCTTCTTTCCTCCCTTCCTTCCTTATTTTCTCCCCTCGTACATTCCTTCCTTCCTTCTTTTCTCCCTTCCTTCTTTTCTCCCTCCCTCCCTCCCTTTCTTTCTTTCTTTCTTTCTTTCTTTCTTTCTTTCTTTCTTTCTTTCTTTCTTTCTTTCTTTCTTTCTTTCTTTCTTTCTTTCTTTCTTTCTTTCTTTCTTTCTTTCTTTCTTTCTTTCTTTCTTTCTTTCTTTCTTTCTTTCTTTCTTTCTTTCTTTCTTTCTTTCTTCCTTCCTTCCTTCCTTCCTTCCTTCCTTCCTTCCTTCCTTCCTTCCTTCCTTCTTTTTTCCCTTCCTTCCTTCCTTCTTTTCTGTCTTCCTTCCTTCCTTCCTTCCTTCCTTCCTTCCTTCCTTCCTTCTTCCCTTCCTCCTTCCTTGACCCGAAGACAGCACAAGGGTTAATAAGACATTATATTGTGTGACGTGTCTTGTTGGACCAAAGTTTCCCCTCTCAATGTTTTTCAGGATATGTTTTTGACATATAATAATGCAACAATGGGCAGGGAATCAGTCCCGTGTCTCCAACTCCATCCACTTTTCAGGGCGACTCCGTTTCTGAGTGCGGTGAAGCCAACGTAACGTTGTTGCTCGCTGCTAGTTAGCGAGCATGAGGAGAACAACTCTGTAAGCACAAACTACCACCTGGTGTGAGGTGCTTTAATTACCGCCATGGCAGGGAGGGAGGGAGGGGAGGCTGCAGCAGATTTTACTTTCAGGGCATTAAAATATGTTTTCATCTGCCTGGCTGGCAGAAGCGAGAGCCGCAACCTCCCACTTAACTTTTCACTGACCTGCCATGAATCAATCAGAGCTCAGCGGGCCCCGATCGTCCTGGGGACCAAACCAAATGAATGTTTACGTGTGAAACCAGCATTTTAAATAATTAAGACACTTTATTGAGAGGGTTTTTGGACTGATTCAGCTGAGTTAATACAATTTTAATGTCAAGATTGGTTCTTTTTTTCGATTCCAACTTCCAAACAAGAGGTAGAGAAAGAGTAAGGTAAAGAAGAAAGAAGAACCCAACTTTCTTTTTAACGGGTCCGGTCTCTCCCCTGTTTTTGAGAGACTAAGGGCCAATCCCAATGTTCACCCTACTTTCTACCACTAGCCCTAAAAATACTTGTAATCTTCCCTAGAGATTGGGACACCACTTGCTACGTCACTGCGTGGTTTACGTTCGGGTACATAAGCGACTGCGTAGTTACGTTTGCACATACGTCACACCATATCAGGAAGCCCAGAGATAAAAGCTGTTTTAATTTCCGCTGTAGCGCTATTAATATGCAACTTTATTAAGTTGTAATATTTTTTCAGGCATAAAAGTAACCGTTAAGATCCCCAACCTGGGCTCAGTTTATCCAAATAACCCCTGTTAAGAAATTTGCTCCGAAGTTTTCGGGATGAGAAGAGCTGTCGGCCATTTATGGTTCCGCATTCAATCGACGCAGAGCCTACGGCGTAGGGTACGTGGGGACGCGCACTGTATGGTGTGCATCGCTGCGTAAATGTCCGCCATGTTTTTTGTTTGATTCAGTCTGCAAATGATGACGTAAAGCATTCTGGGAAATTTTTCTGGCCCTCGGTCGCGAAGTCAGTATCTGAAATCCCTAGTTTTTAAGGGCTAGATTCATACACACTAGCCCTCGTTATGTCCACTAGCCCTAGGTGAAAAGAGGAATTGGGACACCACTACCCTCACGGGAACGTGCAAAATGTAGGGGTAGGACTGAAAAGTAGGACTAGAGGGGGATTGGGACTGGGCCTAAAGCGACGCTATCGTTGGCACCGGGGATAGTCTGCCGCTGCCTCTTCTTGAGTGAAAACATCAAGAGGATCCACAGACTGTGGAGAAAATGGGCCTCCACTCCAGTCAAGACTGAACAACAAACAAGCGACCTCCATTCCCAGATGGAACGTATCAGAGAACCAGTCCCTTCTTGAGTGTCCCACTTTAGCAAGGGCTTGCTACTTGGGGTCACCCGACACGACAGAGGACACGGGGTTTCGTGGAGAAAATGCTTTATTCTTTCACCCAGACACAAGTGCCAGCACCTTCAGCAGCTCTCCTTCCTCCCAGCAGAGACCCTTGCTGGTGGTGGCAAGAGTGGAGAGATTGATTGGGCACAGGTGTGCCCAATCAGCTGAGTGGCTGCTTCCCCGCAGCCCACACCCAATCCTCCACCCTGCCACACACCCCCATTGCCGACTCAGGCCGGGGACCATCCAGCCTAGCCAACTCCCCCCCAGAGCGGGAGAGGAGGCCAGGGACCCCCATCCGAGCCCCCGGGCCTTCCAGGTTGGGCCGACCGCTGAGACGGCTCGGGAGGTCGCCCTCTGGGTCGGACAGACCAGCGAGAGGGCCGCTCTCGGCACTGGGCCGAGGGTGGCCTTTGGCAGACGGAATCCGGGGTGCTGGCCGAGGTGCGCCCAGGACCGCTCTGGAACAGAAGTTGGCGCCTCCACCTCCGGGACCGCTGCCTCCGCCTTTAGAATATAAAACAGGTAAAATACAAGAAAATATTGACGGTGGCCACTACAAATTGTAAACACAGGTCGCACACATGACGCTGGTGACGTTTCTGTTGCATAATGTGACGTTCTGAAGCCTAAATCTCAGTTTTCCTCTGTTTAGACGCAAACGTGAAAATCTCCACTTTGGCCGGAGTTTTCAGAAATGATCGTTTTTGGAGACTTTGAGCTCCGTTTTCGTGTAAACGAACGGCCAAAACACATGAAAACGCCTCCGTTTTTGCTCCGTGTAAATGGGGCCTGAAATACACAGAGAGTGATTAGACACACCTGTGCACCATCAGCTGTTCCAGCCACATCACCTGTGCACCACCCCCGCTCTCCCCTGCAGACCACGCCCCAATCCTGCACCCTGCCACACCCACCATGTCCCATGTTGACAAGGTAGCGACCGCTGGCACACTATTTTCTCACCATTCTGAGTGGACTATCTGGGTATTTCCAGTGTACTGTGCAACATCACAACTTAACAGTATGAATGCAATCAAAATAGCTTAAATGCACAAATGTGCATTTTGGAAGAAAGCCTTTATGTGTGTGGGTGACTTACATTTCTCAATTGCTGTAAGAGAAGAAGTCTCAGGCTGTGCAATTCTTTTTTTATTTTTATTTTTCCCCAAAAAAAAGACAAATGACAAAAAGGTCTGTTTATTTGGAATAGGAGAAGTATCAGAGCTTTAAATAATCCTTTTCTTGGCGGGCAGAAATCATTTCCAAGCTGTCAGTTCCTCTCCGTGTCCAGCGCGGAGGATGAATTCGAGGATCAGCCGAGCTAATTTGGAGCAGGTGACGGGCGAAAGTTATAATTGCACTTTTGTTCACACATTCACAGCTGACAATGCGCCACCTGCCGCGTGTGAATCACCCGCTGATAAAACACCGTCTGCACTCGCCGCACAGTTCTCCACTCAAATGTGTGCGATATTTCAGATATGCTGATTAGCAGTACTCGAGTTGTAAAAAAATATCAGGGGGGATGGTGGATTTTATCATATGGGGACAGATAATTTGTGCTGATTACAAATAATATAATATATTACAAATAATAGCACTGACCAAAACACCTGCAGAAATACTGCAGGAATGACATAGCAGCAGTTAAATGCAGCCTTCTGTAAGCTTTAAATATCCACTGGGCTTACATCAAATACATCAAAACACAACAATAAAAAACACTTTTCTGAACTTATCAATATGACTCTGTCCTTCACAGGATAAGTAAAATGGATCACTGCAAAAACTCACAATCTTAACAAGAATATTTGTCTTATTTCTAGTTAAAATGTCTCATTTTAGTAAAAAAAAATCTCATCACTGGAAAAAAACGACAACTATCACCTGTTTCAAGTAGATTTTCACTTGAAATAAGTAGAAAAATCTGCCAGTGGAACAAGATTTTTTTGCTTGTAATGAGAATCCTACTTATTTCAAGTGAAAATGTAATTGAAACAGGTGAAAATGGTCAAATAAGTTATTTTTCTGGTGTTATTTTTCTGGTGATGACTCTAAATGTTGAAATAGCAGTAAAACCACATTCATTGATGAAATGACATAAGGGATGGAAAGGGGGGATGGCAGTTTTACAGGGGGGATGATTTGGACCGTTTTAATTTCAGGGGGGATGCCCCCTCATCCCCCTCAACTCCAGTACTGCTGATTAGAGATTCAGACATTATTTCAAATTTAAAAAGTTCAGAAAGGGCCGAAGGGAAACAAGATGGCCGCCTGAGCTAAGAGCTCGTCAATGTCTCGGTGATTAAATCTAATTTTTTACCTCCACTGAGGCGTAATCTTAATCATACGTATATGATTATACAAAGCAAAGAAATAAGAAAAGTACGTCTGTGAATTATAAGATGGCAACAACAAGAACAAAGGCAAACCAACGAGGCAAAGCGGGTGTCGACGAACAAACAATTGAAGCAGACGGCAAGGAGCCTTCAATGGCAGAACTCATGGCTGAATTAAAATCTCAACGTTCTGAGATATTGGGCCGCCTAGACGCCATCGACACTCGTCTGGAGAAGGTGAACAACCAAGTGGCGACAATAAAAGAAGGACTGTCTAAAACAAACAAGGTTGTTGAGCAACAGAAGCAACGCATGGATGAAGCAGAACAGAGGATCTCTACATTAGAGGACACACTACTAACAACCCAGCGACAACTGCACCGAGCTGAAAAACAGTTAAAAACCATGGAGGCAAAAACTGACAAAATATCAAACAAAGAAAAAAGAAAGCACCTGGTTTTACTAGGACTCGCAGAAAAATCAGAAGGTGAACAAAACCTATATGAATACATCCAGCAGAAGCTACCCAGCTGGCTGAATCTTCCTCTGGAGAAACCTCTCGAACTGGAGCAAGTGTTTCGCCCAGCGCGATCACAAAAGTACACCGGAAAACATCCGAGACCAGTCCTAATCCACTTTCTACGGCTCGGAGACAAGGAGTTGATTCTACGTACAGCAAAGAACATGACAATCAGCGAGGGAGAATCAAAACTCACCATTCGTCAGGATCTGCCTGCTGAAGTACGAAGAAAACGCAAAGAGTTCCACCGGGCGATAAAGATCCTCATCGAGAAGGATATGTTCCGAGGGTTCATATATCCACATCGGCTACGCGTCTTGCAGGATGACAAAATTGTCCTGTTTGATGAGCCAAAAGCAGCGGAGCTGTTCGTCGACGGGCTGGAGCCAGCGGGGTCGGAGTAAGTTGTTGCCTCATAAAACTTTGCCAAAGTGGAGGTAAGAAGAAGACCAAGTACTCTTTTTTTTGTTTTGCATCCCCACATCATGACTGTGCTAACACGGAGAAATCACTAAACTTTGGGGGGGGGGGGGAACGAGGGGTAGGGGGATAGGAGGGAGACGGGAGAGGGGGATGGTTTAAGGAATAACATGGATTAATATTAAGTTAGCTGCCTACTTCACACTGTTATTATTGTTTGTTGGTTTTTTCTTTTTGTTTTTCTTCAAGGAATAACATGGGTTATTAAGATGGTTATTTTCAACTATCATATTTCTTATTTTATCTGTAATATATTACAACTGAATGTGAAAAGGTGAATCTTTTTGTGGAGGGGAGGGAGAGTTGCTGATTGGCGGGGGCAACCAGCCATAGGGGCTGGGTGATCCCTACTGATGGGCGGCTCTCCGCCCCCCCCAGGTGACTATTTAAAGAATAACAATAATGGACAGTAAAAAGGGGAGGGGGTGCAAAAATGAAGTAAACATACCGAAGACAAGAGTTCCAGGGGTCAATAGGAATTAACTGTTTCTTTTTTCTTTTCAAATTATTATTTTTTCATTATTGTTTCTTTCTGGCTTATTAGGACGTAAAGGGATGTTGTCGTGGGTTAAAAGACTACGGCTGGGGTGGAGGGGAGCAATCTATATATGTTTCTTGTTTTTGTTTTGTTTTTTATTTGTTTTATGTTTTATGTTGGTTAATGAAGGCAATGACAGTAACTATAAGACAAATGTATATACTCGCAGATATGTCTAGGAGACAACACCAACTATCATGTCAAATATGAAAATTAATTCATGGAACATTAAAGGCCTGGGTAATCCCATTAAAAGAAAGAAAATGTTATCTGTTCTTAAAAAAGATAAAGTTGATGTGGCTTTTTTGCAAGAAACATATTTGTTAGATATAGAACACAATAAGCTCAAAAGAGACTGGGTGGGCCAAGTTTATTTCTCATCATACAAAAGCCACAGCAGAGGAACAGCTATTTTGATTAACAAAAAAATACCATTTAACTTAGAAAAGACAATTACGGATCCAAATGGACGGTTTATCTTAGTCTGTGGCCATATTTGGAGGAAACCGATTACCTTTCTGAATATCTATGCTCCTAATGCAGACGAACCTACATTCATGTCTGACATGGTGCTGCTCTTTAATGAAAACTGTAAAGGTTTTGGAGTGATGGCAGGAGATTTTAATGTCACAATGACAGCTTTGGATACATCCAATCAGGTCACAAATTTTAGCTCCAGAGCATCAAAGGTTCTTCAAGGTCTTTGTATGGAGACTGGCTTAACGGATGTCTGGCGGGAATTACATCAAGGTGTTAGAAATTATAGTTTTTTCTCAAATGTTCATAAGTCATATAGCAGAATAGATTACGCATTTGTTCATTCCAAATATATGTATATGATAGAGGAGTGTGAAATGAGTCCGATTATATTATCTGATCATGCTAGAATTTACCTGACTATTAAGTTTAATGGGAACAACTCATCCTCAAAACATTGGAAATTTGATAACTCATTACTACAAGATGAAGAATTTAAACTAAAAATGCGAAATTGGATTAAAAACTACATAGAGGAAAATAATGACCCACTCATAGACCCCAACACCATATGGGAAGCAGCAAAAGCTACACTAAGGGGACTAATTATTTCATATAGTTCATTTAAAAGTCGTGCAAAAAAAGTAGAAACACAAGAACTTCAGAGAGAAATAATAAGATGCGAAGCACTTCATAAAATAGCACCCACAGAAGAAAATTGGAGACAATTAATGATGATCAGGGCCAAAATAAATCTTAATATGTCAAAAGAAGTAGAAACACAAATGAATTATGTTAGGCAAAAACATTATGAATTTGGTAATAAACCGAGTAAATTATTAGCCCACCAATTAAAAAAAGAACAAAATGAAAGAACTATCAAAGCTATTTACCTTGACAACAATGTCACATATCACCCAAAAGAAATCAATAAAGCTTTTTTTGAGTTTTATAATGAATAGTATACATCTCAAAGTGCCTTCTCTCAAGAGCAATTAGACCAATACTTAGAGAACAGGAAATTGCCAAAACTATTAGAATTAGATCAACAACACCTTAACGCTTCATTTACAAAAGAAGAAGTCCTCGCTACAATAAAACTAATGCCCACAAATAAAAGCCCTGGACCAGATGGATTCTCTGCCGACTTTTATAAAGAATTTTGGAACGATCTCCACCCTATTTTTATGGCAATGATGAATAACTTCTGTTATAACAAAACACTCCCGCAATCAATGAATTTAGCACATATTACAGTATTGCATAAAGCTGGGAAAGATCCTTTATATTGTTCCTCATACAGACCTATTAGTCTTTTAGATCATGACTATAAGATCATTACCAAATTAATAGCTAAAAGACTTGAAGATATTTTGCTCAAACTAATTAATCCAGACCAATCAGGTTTCATAAAAGGGAGATACTCTGCTGACAACATAAGGAGACTTTTAAATGTAATAAACCACTTGGACACTAGTAGGAGCCCTTCTCTGCTTTTAGCATTCGATGCGGAGAAGGCCTTCGATAGAGTGGAATGGAGTTTCCTATTCTCTATACTTAGTAAACTTAATATGGGACAGAATTTTGTAGCCTGGATTAAAGCAATTTATAAAAGTCCTAAAGCAGCTGTTATTACCAATGGGTCCACATCTGATTTTTTTGCTTTAACAAGAGGTACAAGACAGGGGTGCCCATTGTCAAGCTCGCTTTTTGCAATTGTGGTGGAAATATTAGCGTCATCTGTAAGAGACAACTGTAATATTCAAGGTCTCAAAATGAATAACAAAGAACACAAAATATCTTTATATGCAGACGATATAATTTTATACATTAAAGAACCAGAACAATCCTTAGTACATTTATACAGTGAAATAGAGGAATTTGGAAAATACTCAGGATACAAGATAAATTTTAATAAATCTAATGCTTGTCTTCTGCACATGACGCCAACAGATACAATGAGCAACCTTTATCCTTTTAAATGGTCCCCAGAAGGATTCAAATATCTAGGAATAAAGATCACACCACGATTAGAGAACTTGTATAAAGAAAATTATGACTCTTTAATAGAAAAGATAAAAGGCGATCTGTGTAAATGGGCCACTCTTCCATTATCTCTTCTGGGAAGAATAAATGTAATAAGAATGAACATCCTTCCAAGACTCAACTTTTTATTTCAAATGTTACCATGTTATCTATCACCAGAATTTTTTAATACCGTGAATAGGCCTATCTCAAAATTTATTTGGAGTAACAAAAAACCCAGGATAAAGTTAACGACCGTAATGAAACCTGAACCCATGGGAGGTCTAGGCCTTCCCAACCTCCAACATTACTTTTGGTCAGCTCAACTACGAAATATAATATCTTGGTTGTTGGGTAGACAGGATTCACAGTGGGTAGAAATGGAAGCTAAATTTGTCGAACCGTTATCATTGAACTCTCTTATATTTATCAAACAATTTAGTAAAATTAGAAATATAAATAATTGCTTCACGATTGGACACACGTTACGAACCTGGAAGGACTGCTCAAAAAAAATGGGTATTGCAAACTGGACATCCATATACTCGCCTATTTACTGTAACCCAGATTTAAATAAACATTTAGCCGCAGTTAACATACAAAACTGGGCACAATTGGGGATAAATCAATTTAAAGACCTGCTACAAACAAACGGGAAGCTAAAATCATTCATGGAGCTAAAAACAGAATACAGTATCCTAAATACAGATTTTTTTAAATATTTACAAATGAGAAACATTATACAATCACTGAGAAAATAAAATAAACTAAGATCAGAGCTGTATGAAATAGAGGAATTACTAATATCATCAACCACTATTAAGGGAAAAATAAGCGAAATATATGACATACTATCAAAAGAATGTAATTCTTCTTTTTTACCGTTATTGGGGATCTGGGAAACTGACTTAGCAATTAAATTTGATGAAAACATTTGGCTTAATATCTGTGACAGAATACATTTTCCATTCACAAGTAACAAAATTAAAGAAACCAACTTTAAATTCATTCATAAATTTTATTTAACACCAGTAAAAATGAATAAAATTTCAAATGACAATTCACCAAACTGTCCGTATGTAAAACCAATAAAGGTACCTTTGCGCATATGTTCTGGTATTGTGAAAAACTAAATGGCTTTTGGAACTCGATCCACTCATTCACAAAAACTGCATTGACGACACAATTTGATTTATCCCCAGGTGCCTATTTATTAAATGAACTGCCAGAAATACAAATGGACTCAAAAAAATACAGACTGCAAATTACGATAACATACTACGCAAAAAAATGTATTCTTTTATTTTGGAAAGGAGAACAGCTGCCCACTTTTGAAATGTTCAAAGAACAAATTATACAATTCCTCCCATTGGAGAGGTTAACTCTTAAAGGACATGGACGAGAGCAAATGTTCCGTGAACTGTGGTCTCCACTCCTAAAACAAGTAGGGGGAGAAAACATGGACTGACATGACTCACTAATTGAGTTGACCATTTGTCAAAAATGTAGCTGCTATTTCATGTATTCACTGTATTTATTAACCATTGTCTGCGTTTATTTTTTGTCTTTTTTTTTTTTTTTTTTTTCCTTTGGGTTTTTAATTTTTTTTTAATAATTTTTTTTTTTTTTTTTTTTTCTCATGTTTTGTTTTGCCAACGCTTGTCGGGGCTTCTACTATAAAACAACAAAAAAGACATTTAAAGAGAAAGGGGAAAAAGGAAGGGGGGGTTAGTCGTACTGTTTTTTTTTTTTTTTTCTTTTTTCCCAAATCTTAATATGTTCATTAGGGAAGGAGAGGAATTTTCTTGGGAAGCATGGCCCTGGATTTTCCCCCCAGGATCTGATGTGCTATAAAATGGGCCGTTAACCCACGAATGTCTATGAAGTCTGACAAAATCTCTGATATTTCCCAGCAAGGCCTTTGATCATCTGTAGGCTCACAGTCAGACTGCTAGCATTAAAAATAAAATGAGTAGCATCATTATTATTATTTTTATTATTTCCCTTTTTTTTTTCTTTTGCTTTTTTTCTCTTCTTTTCTTTCTTTATATTGTATTTGGTTGTTTTTTCTTGTCTCTGGGTCTCTTGTAAGTGCTGGGTTGGGGATGGGAATGTGGGAGGGATATAAAAAGATGGGAAAAATGAATGGATGGAAGTATTCCCAGTTATTTTGCTTTACTACTGTTGTATAATGTGAATCTATTTCCAATAAAAAAATCATTAAAAAAAAAAAAAAAAATTAAATATATGATATGGAAAGTGAAAGTGGAGTTTTTCACCAGGTGAGATTAGATCCGCGAGTAAGCAAACACGGCAATATTATTATCCTCAGAAATGATGTGGTTCCATTTGGAGTGAAGACCTCCGGGGATATTTCAGATGAAGGTGAAGGTGAACTTGGAAGTTCACATAATCAGATACAGCAGCTCCATCTTCTAGAAATGCAGAAAACATTTACCAATGACAAATCTTGGACACAAACGTGGAATTCCAGAGAAAAACCATTCCCATCTCCAGATGCATTTTCATTTGATGAAACGATAGTCCCTCCTTTTGAAAATCCTTTTTTGCAATTATTTTAATACTTAAACGTACGACAGTGTATTAGGGCCAAACTAAGACCAATAAAAAAAAAAAATGAAATTACGAGAATAAAGTCGTAATATTACGTGAATAAAGTTGTTATATTACTAGAATAAAGTCGTAATTTATGAGAATAAAGTCGTAATATTACGTGAATAAAGTTGTTATATTACTAGAATAAAGTCGTAATTTATGAGAATAAAGTCGTAATATTTCGAGAATAAAGTCGTAATATTACGAGAATAAAGTCGTAATTTATGAGAATAAAGTCGTAATATTGCGAGAATAAAGTCGTAATATTACGAGAATAAAGTCGTAATATTATGACTTTATTCTCATAATATTACAACTTTATTCTCATAATATTAAGACTTTATTCCCGCAACATTATGACTTTATTCTCCTAATTTTACGACTTTATTTTGGTCATTTCCCATTTTTTTTGGTCTTAGTTTGGCCCTAATACTCCGTCGTATAAAAGCACCAAAAAACAGAGGAATGTTTGTTTGTTTGTTGAATAAACAGTATATTTGGGAGCTGAGAGAGCAGCTACTTCAGTTTTTGTAGAGGAATGATGTCTTACTTTATAAAGAATTTGAACTGCTCAACAGTTTGGGTCTTCTTCCTCACTTCCTCTTCCTCGCCCTTGTTATTAATTATATACACTAAATGTGTCGGAGCACTTTTAACAACCGCCTCATTTTAAAGTATGCAGATGACTCTGTGATTGTTAGCCTGCTGCAGGAAATGAAAATGACCAGAGCCCTGTTGTTGACAACTTTGTCAAGTGGTGTGAAGACTCATCCTTACAGCTCAATCTGACAAAGACCAAAGACATGTAGTAGCCTACAGCAGATTAGTGAAACGATACTTCACTTTGGTAAAGAAGCATGAAATTTGGCACAGATGCTCTCCAAGGTCTACTCTTTAGGAAAAAGGCGCGTGCCACTCAAAATTCAAGAGGGCGGCCCCTAAAATCTAAGATGTCTGCCCAAAAACATGCTTTTTCCTTTATAACTCTAAATGCCTTGATTTTAAGCCCCATAAATATATTCAAGTTGAATATAAAGTTGGGTAATTTGGACATTTTGGTACCAAGTGAATGTCTGCATCCATTACAGTTCTTGAGATACAGCATATAGAAACTTGTGGAAAAGTGAGAATTTTGTAAGATCGATTGTTGTTACGACAATATGGATTTATGAAAATGTTACTTTCATAACCTGATATTTCCAGTATTTCAATGCAACTGTGAGTTGCATTTGGGCATGGTGTGAGCCTAAGGTGGATTGGTGTTGACCTGTGCCATGCCATTGGGCCTGTTAAGACCAAAGGCCATACTCTTCTTTCACATCTTCACATGTTGCGATACTGTGTCAGCCTTGCAGAACAAAGGCAAAAAGACTGCCTGGCAAACCTGGGAAATTTGCCTTGAGGCGTCTCCCATCTTCAGCAAACTAAGTCAATACCCTCCTGTACTGATTGATGGTGAGGAAGTTGTCCCGTTTCCACATTGATAGGACCATGATGACACCTTTTTATCATGCTTTTATTGAATCTGTTTGAACCTTTCCACTACCATCATGGTTGGGAAACCTGACCCTAAAAGAAAGGAGCTCACTCAACCAGATCATTAAATGTTCAGGTTGGCTGATTGGGGAAACACAGCTGGGCCTGGAGTCGCTGGACGCGAAGCAGTTGCAGCGACTCGCCACCTCCATCCCAGTGATTCCTCTCATCCAGTCGTTTGGTCCAGTGCAAATGGTGAAATGTTGAATGCTTTACAATATATACAAAACAGAGCTGCCCGCACTATTCTCAAGTGCGACAATAGGACAAATATCATCTCAATGCACAAGAATCTCAACTGGTTATTGGTCAAAGACAGACTCATATACTTACTGTTGATTGTAATAAGAAACATATCTGTTTAAAAAAAAAAGCCATATGATTTGTTTGATAACCTCTCTTTTAGTGCAGAAAATCACTGTCACAACACTAGACATGCAACTGTTGGAAATGTTACAATCCCTAAGGTTAGATCTAGTGCCATCAAACATACAGTCCTGTATAGAGGAATGAAAGAATGGAATTCTTTACCCAATCATGTAAAACTCTTAACAATAATCAATTCAGAATATTAAACAGCGTCTATCCAAGTAATGGTTTTGATATGTAATAGAGTTGTGTATGTAATATGATTGTTTTGGTACATGAGATATAATGGTATTAT
Source organism: Cololabis saira (assembly GCF_033807715.1). NCBI lineage: Eukaryota > Metazoa > Chordata > Actinopteri > Beloniformes > Belonidae > Cololabis > Cololabis saira. The sequence continues at coordinate 18,108,841 of NC_084603.1, forward strand.
TGCATAATAGTGTTATTATATAATAGGTACACATCCCTTAGCGAGTGAGTTCCAGCTACTGCCATCAGGACGCAGATCTATATTCCCCAGAACTAGAACCACACACTATAGGAACAGCTTCGTCCCTGCTGCTGTCTCTCTTTTAAACCAATCCCAACGCATTTTATTTATTGCTGAGGTCTGTTCTGTGATTAACTTATTTATGTGTATTTATTAGAAACCCTGACCTTGGTTTTACCTCTATTTATTGTTCTTTGCCTTGTGGGCAATATTTACTTTTATCCTGTTCAGTGAGCAGTGTGACAACCTGCCATGTCTGTCTTGTGCTGTCGTTGTAAACCTGTTCTCTGTATTCGTCCTGTGTCAAATTAATGTCTGTAAAGATTGTGTGTGAGATGCTTCTCCCATCTACTGCAAAACAAATCTAGCTACAGGTACTAATAAAGTCGACTTGAACTTGAACTTGTCATATTTTTATCTCTCATGATGTGTCAAATGTTTCCAGGTGATGAAAGGTCAACCCCCTGACTGTTCCACGTAGCCATGTTTTTGTAATTGGCACAGTACGGGATATGGGATTGTCATCTGAAAGGTCGCAAGGATGTTCTCTGGATGGGATCGTGCTCCGAAACCTGTGAACACCCGTCAGGAGTTCTAGATGTGTAAACCACCTGTTAATGCACAGCCACGTAGTCAGATATGTTCCCTTTGAGCTCATTTAACCTAGGAGGATGGGACATTCAGAGTTTCCAGAATTCCACATTTCCGTTTGTCCGACAAGACACTTCGCTTCAGTCGGTTTGAAATAAGGTTAGTCCCAGGGAAGACGGTGGCATTTCCAGATCACGTTCACATATGTCTTTTTCTTTTTGACAGTGATTTTGAGGAGTATGCAATCGTTTCCATCACATAATGATGCCTGTTTTTAGTGCCACCTGAAGGACCAGAGATCTTGAGCATTTGATATTGACTTTCAGCCCTGTCCCATGCACACAGGGATTTCTTCATATTCTTTTTTGAAGATTATTTGTAATGTACACTGTAGCAGGGGCTTGCTACTTGGGGTCACCCGACAGGACAGCAGACACAGGGTTTCGTGCAGGAAACGTTTTATTCACCCAGACACACGTGCCAGCACCTCCAGCAGCTCTTCTTCCTCCCAGCAGAGACCCATTGCTGGTGTGCAGCCGCTTTTTATGTGGCCAGGCAGGGTGGAGAGGTTGATTGGGCACAGGTGTGCCCAATCAGCTCAGTGGCTGCTCCCCGGCAGCCCACACCCAATCCTCCACCCTGCCACATACACTATGAGAAATTTAAAGTTTCCACAACTATACTGTATTTATGACTCAGTTTTCCGCAGCTTGATGCACAGTTTCTCTGCCACCTCTATTTCTCTGCTGATGTCTGATGTTCCTCCAGATATTTCTTCATTTATCATTTATTTGATTATGCTGATAGTAATTTCTCTTAACACGGAGGTATGAGTTAATTCAATTTTTTCTTAATTATTATTGCAATAAGTGCAATTAAATGTCATTATGCTGTGAAAAAGATCCAGCAGGCCTGTCAAAGCCGACTGGAAGACTGGCTCCTACCTAGTCTTTGACAGAAACAGAAAAAGAGTATGTATGTAAAACAGACTCTGTGGGGAGTGAAGGCTCTGCAAGTCTCTTACATTAATTAGTTGGCAATTAACTTGTGAGGGAACAAAATGAGTTGAAAGCAAAGATGGTATAGTGCTAATTAGGAATTCTTACTTTTGTAGAAAGAGCTCTTAAATTGTTGCACAAGTTTTTTCTTTTCTTTCCTTTATTTCGGTTGGTATACCAAATACCACAAAACATCTCTAAAGTCTTTTAATTCTGGGCACCGCATCCAAAAATTATAAATGTCTATTTTCTACTGCAATTGCTGTATTATGTTGGCCGTATACAGTTGCCAAGACAAAAATGGATTCTGTCGGCATGTTTCTCCCTCCTGCTTTGATTGACCTACTTTTCAGATACTAATAAGTCGGGGAAGGAGACATTTACTGCGGTCTTGTCGGAAATGCCCGCAGTGTGCCGGCTTCGCACTCCTCGTAACCTCCTCACCGTTCTGCCCGTCTCTCCTTTCCAGGATAACACGAGGCACATGCATGTCTCTCTTTGAAAAGAGAGAGTGTGGTGGCCGTGGTTCAAGTTCAGACACTCTTTAGTAATGTTTCATTGAGGCGGCTGACCCGGTCAAATTCAGTCAAAATTGGGTTTAACATCTAGAAATACCTGCCATGCGCTGTGGCCCGACATGGCAGGGTTCAGCAAACCAACCAGATGAGTTCAGCTCCTTATACATATGGCAGCCCAGGGGTCTGCAACCCAAAATGTTTTAGAGCCATATTGGACCAAAAACACAAAAAACAAATGTGTCTGGAGCCGCAAAAAATGTCTTGTATCAGCCTTAGAATGAAGGCAACACATGCTGCATGTTTCTATATTAGTTAGAACTGGGGGAAGATTTTTGTTTTCATTATGCACTTTGAGAAAAAAGTCGAAGTGTCGAGAAAAAAGTAAAAATGTTGAGAAAAAAAGTCAAAATGTCGAGAAAAAGTCAAATGTTGAGAAAAAAGTCGAAATGTCGAGAAAAAAGTCGAAATGTCGAGAAAATGTGAAATGTTGAGAAAAAAGTCGAACTGCGAGAAAAAAGTCGAAATGTTGAGAAAAAAGTTGAAATGTTGAGAAAAAAGTCAAAATGTTGAGAAAAAAGTCAAAATGTCGAGAAAAAAGTCAAAATGTCGAGAAAAAAGTCCAAATTTCGAGAAAAAGTCGAAATGTCGAGAAAAAAGTCGAAATGTCGAGAAAATAGTCAAGATTTCGAGAAAAAAGTCGAAATGTCGAGAAAAAAGTCGAAATGTTGAGAAAAAAGTCAAGATTTCGAGAAAAAAGTCGAAATGTCGAGAAAAGGAAAAAAAGAAAAAAAGGGAAAAAGAAGAAAAAAGTTGAAATGTTGAGAAAAAAAGTCAAAATGTCGAGAAAAAGTCAAATGTTGAGAAAAAAGTCGAAATGTCGAGAAAAAAGTCGAAATGTTGAGAAAAAAGTTGAAATGTTGAGAAAAAAGTCGAAATGTCGAGAAAAAGTGAAATGTTGAGAAAAAAGTCGAACTGCGAGAAAAAAGTCGAAATGTTGAGAAAAAAGTCAAAATGTCGAGAAAAAGTCAAATGTTGAGAAAAAAGTCGAAATGTCGAGAAAAAAGTCGAAATGTTGAGAAAAAAGTCGAAATGTTGAGAAAAAAGTCGAAATGTCGAGAAAAAGTGAAATGTTGAGAAAAAAGTCGAACTGCGAGAAAAAAGTCGAAATGTTGAGAAAAAAGTCGAAATGTTGAGAAAAAAGTCGAAATGTCGAGAAAAAAGTCAAAATGTCGAGAAAAAAGTCCAAATTTCGAGAAAAAGTCGAAATGTCGAGAAAAAAGTCGAAATGTCGAGAAAATAGTCAAGATTTTGAGAAAAAAGTCGATATGTCGAGAAAAAAGTCGAAATGTTGAGAAAAAAGTCAAGATTTCGAGAAAAAAGTCGAAATGTCGAGAAAAGGAAAAAAAGAAAAAAAGGGAAAAAGAAGAAGAAAAAGAAAAAAAGAAGAAAAAAAAGGAAAAAAAGAGGAAAAAAGCAAAAAAAAAGGTCAAACATTTTTGAAAAAGCTCCAGGAGCCACTAGGGCGGCGCTAAAGAGCCGCATGTGGCTCTAGAGCCGCGGGTTGTCGACCCCTGACTCAGCCCGACTCGGCTCGCCTCCACACGGTTTGGTTCTTTCCCACCAGGGGTCCAACGTGCCGAGTAGATACTTTTGTTGGCTTTTGAACTTTGAGATTACATCACCTAAAGAAGATAAACGCTGAGATGAATTGTTTAAGTCTGTCAATGTTTGGGAAGAAAAAGCAGTTTTAGACATGACCTGAACAACTACCTGGAACAGGTTCTTGTGAGGTGTCAGCATTAGAACCACTGCTCCACGTCTAGATGATTCACTCTAATGGCACTTTTCCACTAGTACCTACTCAGCCCGGTTCGGCTCTCCTCCATTCGGTTTGGTTCTTTCCCACTAGGGGTCTAACGTGCAGAGTAGATACTTTTCTGTAACTACTCTGCCGAGGTTCTAAGCTGCTGAGTCGGCTGTATCTGACATCATCACACTCCAGGCCACCGATTGGTCGGGGGGTTGGAGTCAGACGTCTGAGTCAGGATGTGACATCAGAGAAAGAGACTGTGATGGCTTCTTGTTCATTTTATTCAACCAGCAACGGCAGCAAAAGTCTGTTTGGTGATCCAACTCTGAGGTGCAGATGTTCATAAACCTGGTGCTGAGGAGAGAATTAAAAAGGGATCTAGACGGGAGATAAGGAACGACCAGATCTACCAGGAGCTCTGTCACTTCATAGCTACTGCTGACTTTTCAGCAGCGCTGAAACAAACAAAAATTTTAAAAAGTGTCGCTGCTTGAAGTTTCTCTCACTCTCATTTTTTAACTTGATATCAAACACAAGCCACAGATCCAGCAGCACATCTATCATCTCCTCCAGGTTCTACATCTTTAATGTTTTAGTCTTCTTCGTTTCGACACAATCAAATACGTCACAGCAGCTTCTCCAACCTCCTACTTCTGCTCCAGGTGATGAATTGTTATGGAAAAGAAACCAGGCCGAGTTGAGTCGAGCCGAGCTGAGATGAGTAGAGACGAGTAGGTGCTGGTGGAAAAGTGCCAATGTTCACAGATATGTTGGAGACCAAGGATGCAGCGAGGATACAAATGTACAGACCATGAAGTCTGTTGCTATGTCTAAACTTTGCAGCTACCTCATTAAATGCATGCTGATATTTTCTGTTTGGCTCTATGAATTTTGTAGGTCATTCGAGGAAATTAGATATGCATCCAAAAAAATAGTCAGAATGCAGAGATTTTTTCTCGTAGGCATTTGAGAAGAACAACTGTGTACAATGTCTTCACCCGACACAGTCTGGCATAAATGTGTGATCTTATGTTCCCTTACTGCCCCTCCGTCCATTACCCACGCCTGTCTCTTCCTATTCAAGGTCACAGGGATCGTCTGCAGCCGTTCCCAACCAATCTTTAGGCATGAGTCCGTCACAGAGGCAAACAAACACAGACAATTATTCCTACGGCAAATTTACAACCACCACTCAGCTTAGTGTGAGTGTTTGAGGAAACCCGAGCACCTGGACAAAACACGCACGAGCAGAACAAGTAAAGGATTCAAGGATTCAAACCAGTAACCGGCAGTATCTCAGGTGGTAGAGCGGGTCGTCCAATGATCGGGAGGTTGGCGGTTGTAATCCTGTTCTGTCCCAGTTTGCTGTCGTAGTGTCCTTGGGCAAGACACCTTACCCACCTTGCCCTGTGTGAATGTGTATGAATGTTTGGTGGTCGGAGGGGCCGTTTGGCGCGAAATAGCCACGCTTCCGTCAGGCTGTGACTACAAACGTAGCTACCACCACCGGTGAGAATGTGTATGAATGAATAATGGTCTAAGTGTAGCACTTTGAGAGGTTACTTTTTCCCTGTCCTGGCTTTTTTGAGGTGTGTTACTAACATCAAATTACCTTTGATGGTCACAAATTTAATTCTGAGGTTTAGGGTCCACAGGACAATAACAACCTTCTTTGAACATTCCTGCAAGAGGAAAAGTGACGCGACTGGTAACATGAATGATAAACACAGAACCCAGAACTTCCAAAGCGATTCAAGGTGACCTCAGGGTTAAGGCACATTGGTGTGAGATTGCACCAATCCGTCATATTTGAGGCAGACTGGACGACCAAGTTGATTTTCTTTCAACCACTGTTGAAAGCAAATAACAAAAAAGAAGAGGGTGATTTGTCAAAATTCCTATTGACAAGCAGCAAAGCTTGTGGGAGAATGTCCTTTGGACAGACAAGACTAAACTTTTTGTCAATGAAAAACAATGAAGAATCCAAGGACGAGAACATTGTAGCTGATGTGACACATGGAGGAGGCTTGGTCGTGTTCTGCTTCTACTTTTCTCGCTCTGGTACAGCGGGGGTCCCGAATATGTGCAGGGTACAAGGAAATCTCATCACTATCCAGGCACCCCCCCCTCTGGGCATCCCGCTGCTGCTTCCACCTGCCTGTGTGCAGCTGATGTCCCTGTCCCCCCTTATGAGCCTGGTCCTGCTCAAGGTTTCTTCCCTTCTAAAGGGGAGTTTTTCCTTGCCACTGATTATTTTTTGTATGCTGTTTTGAGTTTGCACATGATTGGGGAGGGATTTTGCTCCATTGCGTTTGGTTGTTTTGGTTTGTGGGCATTCTTTCATGCACAGCTCTCTTAAGGCTTCACTAGTGAGTTTAATTTGGGTTAAAGCCTGGGCTTTTGGCCGGACCACTGCAGCCCCCCACCCCCCTTGATTATTTTATTCTCAGACATACTTCTGTACTTTTGCTGGTTTGCTTGGGATCGTTGTCCTGCTCCATGACCCAGTTTCAACCAAACTATAGTACAGTACAACAAACTGTAGTGTACTCTAGGTAGTGTAAACTCTAGTGTGTTAGTCAGTAGTCATAGTTGCAGCTATAGAACAAGACTGTAATAGTTAGTCTCAAATATAGCTTGGTGGTAGATATGCTGCTATAGGCTTATGCTGCAGGGGGCACCGACATGATCCGCTGGGCGGTGCCTCTCACCCTTCTTCTCCTCTCCTCTTCCCTTCCTCTCTTCTCCGTTTCCATTTTTATTTATTATAAGTATCTCATAGCTATCATTTTTGTCCATCGCTCCTTGTAGTTTCTTGTGCTGGCCCCCTTTTTTCTCTTTTGTGCATGTTTGCAGGCTGTAGCTTCAGGAGCTGCGTGCTGGCCTGTGTTCCCAGTCCAGCCCCCCCCCCCCCCCCCCCCCCCCTCTGGTCATCCCGCTGCTGCTTCCACCTGCCTGCTGTGTGACGTCGCCGACCCCCTCAGTCTGGCCTTCGGCAGGAGGGTCCCCCCTTATGAGCCTGGTCCTGCTCAAGGTTTCTTCCCTCCTAAAGGGGAGTTTTTCCTTGCCACGGTTTGGCTTAAGGTTTTTCTCCCACTAGGGGAGTTTTTACCTGCCATTGTTTATGTAATAATTGATCGGGGGTTTATGTTCATGTTCTGGGTCTCTGGAAAGCGTCTAGAGACAACATCTGTTGTATTAGATGCTATACAAATAAAATTGAATTGAATTCTGGAGCCAAAAGTTCTGCATGGGAGCCAGAAAGCTCGGCCTCAGTTGCAGGTCGTGGGTCCAAAGCAGGATCACGACCCAAAACAAAACATCATTGGACTCACCTGGGGTTTCATGAGCTGTGATATTAACCCTGATGGACATCGGTAGAAATGTCTGGAGAACACTTTAAACCTGAGACAGCTGGAGCGACTGGACCCAAATACCCGTCTACATTGACAGTCAGGTTCAGGTTATTTCAACAACTATTGTGGATGTTTCTTTCTTTAACCCATGTACTGTTTTTGGGTCAAAATGACCTAATTTTCCTGTTCCTTCTTTCCTCCTGCTCTCTCCTTCCTTCTTCCTTTCCTCTTTTCCTCCTTTTTTACCCTCCTTTACTCCTTTTTCTTCCTTCCCATCTCCCCTTTGTCATTCGTTCCTTTATTACTTTCTTTGCTTTTCCTTCCTTCTTTCCTTATTTTCTCCATTCCTTCGTCCTCCCTCTCTTCTTTCCTTTTCTCCCTTCTTTCCTTCCTTTCTCCCTTGCTTCCATCCTTTCTCCCTTTCCTACTTCCTTCCTTGGAGAAGCTGGGCACCCGGCTTGGCGGGGACTGATCACAAATTCGTCTGAGCGGAGTTATTGATTGATCGATTGAGGATCCAGAAGAAAAAAGCAGACGGAAAATTACCGAGCTGCCTGCAAATTGTTGATTCGTTTTTGGCCTTGAAGGAGCGGCTGGCAAGCCTCTCCGCTATAATCTCCCGGGAGGAATGTAAACATGACGCTCTGCACCCAACCTAACCCTCCCCCGTCAAAACATCTGAGGATGCTGACTCCCAGAACTGTACCGCTGTTCGATAACATCAAGGACGCTTGGCTACTCTCGGGGAGAAAGGTCGTCGGTCTTACCGCGTTACAGACTCTCACATACACACTGACACACACACACCTCCCTCTCCCCATCCAACCGCCTTCCTGGCTCCCCTCTTATCAGCCCCTCCCGACAAGGACGTCCGGGTTTGAGCGCCAGCGAACCCGGCCCTCACTTGGATGAACTGTGCCGGGACCACCCCCCCCCCCCCCGACTTGCCCACCCCCAATCACCACATGCAAGTCCTGTGACGTCTGTGCTTCGTGTCTGCGAGGTGTTTTTTTGCAACTTGATATTGTGTATTGTATGATATTCAATGTGAAGATGTATTTTTTTTCTCCTCCCCCCCTATCCCAGTGTTACCCTTTGGAAAACAGGCGCATAATTCCATCAGTGCCGCCGCCGGTGTATCCGAAGTCAATAACAGTTTTCTAAACTGACTCAATAAAGCTGATTCTGATTCTGATTCTGATTCTGATTCCTTCCATCTTTTCTCCCTTCTTTCATCCCTTTCCTACTTCCTTCCTTCTTTTCTCCTTTCTTCCTCACTTCCTTCTTTCTTTCCTTCCATCTTTTCTCCCTTCCTTCTTTCCATCTTTTTTCCCTTCCTTCCTTCCTTCCTTCCTTCCTTCCTTCCTTCCTTCCTTCCTTCCTTCCTTACTCCCTTTCCTACTTCCTTCCTTCCTTCCTTCCTTCCTTCCTTCCTTCCTTCCTTCCTTCCTTCCTTCCTTCCTTCCTTCCTTCCTTCCTTCCTTCCTTCCTTCCTTCCTTCCTTCCTTCCTTCCTTCCTTCCTTCCTTCCTTCCTTCCTTCCTCCTCCCTTGACTTGAAGACAGCACAAGGGTTAATGGAAGGATGGGAGCAAATTTGTCCACTTGTCCACAACAGAAGGTCGGGGTTTTCAAATCTCATAAACCCGTATTTTATTCACAATAGAACAAATAAACCATATCAAATGTTTAAACTGAGAAATGTGAAAAGGAAAAAAAAAAACATTTGATTATTGTTGTTTATTTGTTTATTTGTAAGGATCCCCATTAGCTACAGTATGCCCCTCAACACAGCTAATCTTACTGGGGTCCACATTAAAAACAATACATTTAAAACATACAGTTAAAAACAAGACATAAGGAAAGAAAACAAAATGACACGACAAACTGTGGCAGGGTGGAGGAGCTGCAGCCACTCAGGCTGACTGGACACAGGTGTGGCCCGTCAGCCTCTACACAAACCTACATTAAACTTTACCGTACATGTAAATCATCATCTTAGAGCAAAAAAGCCTACATGAAACATTCCAATATACAGTAATAGATATGGAAGAATCTGCAACGAAACTTAGTTCCCTGTGAGCATCAACGCGGAAGTAAGGTGGTTGGCACTTGACCAGCTCTGCAGTCCGAACTTCATCTGCAAACCAAACCGGTCCAGCTGAGTGTTGGAGACGGTTCATTCATTCCCAACAGCTGGGTGGACGTCTTTTAAAGTCGAGTCAGCCATATATTCAGAAGCTATTTAATACACCATCATTCAGCCAAATCCTGGCACAGTCGATATTTTTTTATTATTCTATCCTTGGTTTTAAGCTTTTATTTTTAAGATTCAATTCTGTTTTAACATCCATTGTTTGAGTTCTTCAGGGTGCACAAACATCAGTCAGACTGCAATATGTGTTACTCACAAGCAGCCTCCTTTATAAAGTCTTTCTTTGTTGAGCCTTATTTCTGCTCACGGTGTTTAATTAACATCATTAGCTTATTTTAATCTGTCGTTGCCTGTCTGTCTTGTGAGCCAGTCCCTGCAAAAGTCAGGATTCACTGATTAAGATGATAGACTGATTAATTATCATAATTAAGAGATTTTTTTTTGGGTGCCCCACTGAGACAATTATTAATTACTTAGGCCTATAAACATGTAGGAACGCTACAGCCCTTTCTTTTGTTCTATTCTGTCACTTAGAACCAATAATTTCAGTGGATATGTCTGAAAATGTTACGTAATGTAATGGGCTGCACAAATATTTCCAAATTGTTCAGGTGAAGTTAAAAGACTTTTGAATGTAAATGTAAGGCGTGCGTGCGTGCGTGCGTGCGTGCGTGCGTGCGTGCGTGCGTGCGTGCGTGCGTGCGTGCGTGCGTGCGTGCGTGCGTGCGTGCGTGCGTGCGTGCGTGCGTGCGTGCGTGCGTGCGTGCGTGCGTGTATTTGAATGTAAATGAAATGTTGGTTTTATCTCTCCAGGGATTTTTGTTGTGTCTTTTCCATTGTTTTTTTTTCCTGGATACTGATTTGCATTTATTTGCAGTGCATTGTTTGCCTAGTTGTGTTCAAGCTGTGTGTGTGTGTGTGTGTGTGTGTGTGTGTGTGTGTGTGTGTGTGTGTGTGTGTGTGTGTGTGTGTGTGTGTGTGTGTGTGTGTAGCTATGTGTGTTTTTCTTGCACTACTTTGCATTTTGGCTCTTGATGTTTGTTTGTTTGTTGTGTCATTTACCTGCTTGCGAGTTGTTTGGTTTCCGGTGTTCCTGAACTCCAGTGTTTTGTTCTAGGTATGGAAAGAGGTTGCACCGCATAATTAAAGAATTAAAATTAAATCCGATTTAAAATGATTAAAAATTACCATGTAAACAGCTAATTCTGAATGAAAATGTCCATTCTGAATTAAACTTAATTCCGAAGTAAGTAGCTGGTTTATTCCCATTTTAAAATCCAGATAGAATAATTCCGCGATCATGTATACAGGACTGTCTCAGAAAATTAGAATATTGTGATAAAGTTCTTTATTTTCTGTAATGTAAAAATGTCATACATTCTGGATTCATTACAAATCAACTGAAATATTGCAAGCCTTTTATTATTTTAATATCGCTGATCATGCCTTACAGCTTAAGAAAACTCAAATATCCTATCTCAAAAAATTAGAATATTCTGGGAATCTTAATCTTAAAATGTAAACCATAATCAGCAATATTAAAATAATAAAAGGCTTGTAATATTTCAGTTGGTTTGTAATGAATCCAGAATGTATGACATTTTTGTTTTTTTAATTGCATTTCAGAAAATAAAGAACTTTATCACAATATTCTAATTTTCTGAGACAGTCCTGTACACTCATTCCTCTTTAAATTAATTCCGGTCTTTCTTTCTGCTCGTTCCCTCGCCCGTCTGTCTCCATGACGCTTATATTCCACGCTGGGCTGGTTTTCCAAGCAAAGTTTCAAGATGGCAGCACGCAGTAAACGGTGGTCAAGAGCAGACACCATTTATTTAAGAAATAGCTTGGAGGACCTGGAAATAAGTAAAAGAACAGATGGAAACAGGAAACATCAAAATTGTGAGGTTTTCAAAGTTTTCCCCCTATCCAATCAGAACCCTTAACCCCCAGACCTTAAGCGGAATTGGATAAAGCCGATCAAACGGAATTACTATTTCCATGTAAACTTGAAGGAAAATAGTTTAATTCGGAATTATTTAATTCGGATATAATAATTAATTCCGAATTAAAAAACATCATGTAACCGTGGCAGGCAGTCAGATAGTGGACATAAAGAATGATAATCTCCAATCTCCTGCTTTCATACACCTTCATCTCAGCCACACCTGCACTCAGCACCGACAAAGGGATGGAAAGAGCAGTCGTACACGAATGTGGAGAAAATACTGTTTAATCTTTTTCTTTTAACTTGGCAAAAATAGCTTAAATTTCAATGAGATCAATCTGTTGGAAAGAACATGGAAGTACCTGTATGCATGAATACACCTTTTAACTGCAAACACAGAATGGGTTCAGTTATGACACACGTGCACCGCGGTGATCATTCGTTGTGCTTATTGCAGATGAAATTACTGGAATTGAATTTGTTCCTTGCTGAGATGAACCACATCCAAAACTCCTCTCTTGTTTCCCAACTACAGATGTTTTATTTCTGGTTGTGAAGTTACTTTTCAAACTCAGACACATGATGTCAATACTGATCCAGTTCAACCCGCGGCTCTAGAGCAGCATACAGCTCTTTAGCGCCGCCCTAGTGGCTCCTGGAGCTTTTTTAAAAATGTTTGACCTTTTTTTTTCCTTTTTTTCTTATTTTTTACTCCTTTTTTTTCTTTAGTTTTTTTCTCTTTTTTTTCTTCTTTTTTTCTTTTTTTTCTTTTTTTCCTTTCCTTTTTAATCTCGACATTTCTCGAAATTTCGACTTTTTTCTCGATTATTTGACTTTTTTCTGATACAGATACAAGACTTTTCATTTTTCATTAAAATATGCTTCATGTGTTCTGCTGCGATGTCTGAGCCACATATAGGAACTTAACGAAGAGAAGATCAGGACTGCAAGCTAGACTTCTACGGAAAAGAACCCACATGAACATCTGGTATTTGGTGGTGTAATTAAAGTATGAATCAACAACAATGGATGACATGAATGTAGTTGTGTAGTTGCTATGGAGATGCATAAATCAGGCTTGACATGTCACCCATTCATCGGACAAAACATTCACTGGATGCCAAATGTAATTTTCTCTTCACTTTAAAACGCAAGTCTTCCATGAAAAGATGAAACCAACTGTGTCAACTTTGGAAAACAACTTAACAGTCACTAGGTGTCACAACATTTAAGTGATATTTGGAAAATGTCGACAAACGTCAACTCTGAAATGACTGAGTTTCCGTTAAAGATGTTTAATGCAAAAAACTCCTTTCGTTGACAAATCCCTCCAAAAATAATGGCAATGGATGTCCCTAACCGTTGTAATTTGTGCAGGTTAATTTTCATCCCTGCAACCATTCTGAAGTTTACATAACAAGGCAAGCCCCTTATATGTGACGCAGGCCACAAGTCATAGTTCGTAGTTTCACTTTGCAAGAGTGGATTCAAAACTTTAGCATGACCCATCCAACTTTTGATGACTTATTTGAAGCAAAAGTCTTTGTTTTTGCCAGGATTTCAGTTTCTCCAGCCACCCGTCTTCAAGATCCACACTGTCCAGATCGCCAGGCTTATCAATGACCTAATTCTTCTGCTACCTTGGTCTGAGTCTTGTATTCAAGTCCTATATTGAACTAAACCTTAACAATTTTCTTAAATTGCCAGAAAATTCCCCCAAATGGGCATAGAGATTTTTTGTGAAACTGTACGTGGGAGTTTTGGGGAAACTGACATGTTTCCATTCGACATATTTTCATTTGCAATTCCATCTAACACAGTTTCAAGGTCAGTGGGAATGCTATGGCCACGCCTTTCCTACTGCCTGATTTCATCAGTAATGGTGCTTTTCCACTAGTACCTACTCAGCCCGACTCGACTCGCTCGGTTTTGTGCTTTTCCACTAGGGGTCTAACGTGCCAGCTGCTTGGTGAAGAAGAAATTAAGAAACGCCGATGGCGCTGGATAGGTCATACCCTGTGAAAGCCCACAAATTCCATCACAAGACAAGCCCTTAAATGGAACCCACAGGGAAAGCGGAAAAGGGGTCGCCCAAGAAACACCTGGCGCAGAGAACTGGACACCAACACCATGAAGATGAACTGGACCCAACTGGACTGGAGAAAACGGCTCAAGACAGAGAAGCCTGGAGATCGCTTGTTGACGGCCTATGCCCCAGAAGGGGTAATAGGGGTAAGTAAGTAAAGTAAGTCTAACGTGCCGAGTAGATTCTGTATCTGTATTTCTATATCGGCCTGCATCTGACGTCATCACACTACACACCGATTGGTCGGGGGGTTGGAGTCAGACGTCTTAGGGTGCTTTCACACCTGTCCCGTTTGGATCAGTTGTTCCAGAACAGGGAACATTTCCCCCTAAAGATCGGAACGTTTGGTACATGTGAACACAGCAATCGCGCTCTGAAACGGCACAAAACAAGCGAGCTGAGATCGCCTAGGAGAGGTGGTCTCGGCCCGATTCCATTCGAGACCTGAAACGGTTAATTTTTTTTATTTGTAGTGAGAACATAATTGACACAGCAACCGACACAACTCCATTGCGTATGTGCGACAGCGGCGCAAGGAGAAGAGTCGGTGCAGCCTCCACCACCTTCTCTCCTATTGTGCCGAGATGTCGTCCCAGTGAAATTAAACAATGTTCTATGGTTCTAGGTGCGGCAGGCGCCCTCTCGCCCGCCGCTGAGCTCCGCTCTGCGCCGAGCGGTGGCATATAAACGAACGGGTAAAGCCTGATTTATGGTTTCACATTAAATCGACGCAGAGCGTACGGCGTACCCTACGCCGTAGGCTCTGCGTTGGTGAAACGCGGAACCATAAATCAGCTTAAAGCCGCGGCTGCGAGCTGTGGTCTGCGCTGAAAGGGGCGTTTTGTTTATCCCGGGGTGCGGAAGAGGAAACTCCTTCCGCGTTCATTTGACCAATCAGAGAGCAGCTGGTTCGCGCATAGCATTTGTTAACAGCTTTGAAACGGTACAGACAGTTGCCTTGTGAACACAAATCCCACAAACGAGAAACGGAACAACTCTATCGATTTAGCCCCTGAATCGGAACAAAACAAACGTCAGAGTCAGGAGGAGGAAATCAGCGAAAGAGCAACTCTGACGGCGGATTCTTGTTCATTTTATTCCAGCAGCAACGGCAGCACAAAAGTCTGTTTCATGATCCAACTCTGAGGTGCAGATGTTCATGAACCTGGTGACTGAGGAGAGAATTAAAAAGGGATCTAGATGGGCGATAAGGAACGACCAGATCCACCAGGAGCTCTGTCTCTTCATAGCTGCTCGCGGCTCCAGCTGACTTTTCAGCAGCGCTGAGACAAACTAACAAACAAACAGACTATCAAAGAAAATGTGCTCCAATAGCTTTATTTAGTCAAGAGAAAATACGCCAACCCACTCGACTGCTTTCCCAAACAGCTACAGCTGGAATGGATGCACTGTCAGTTGTATAAATGCTAATAAAAATGTCAATTTGTCTGCAGGACAGTAAGGAAGCCTTGCAAAAAATCCTGCACAACTTCACTGAGAATAACTTCACTGTATTTGCGTGCCGGAGTTTTTTGATTTTCTGCAGTATAACCTAGACGCTGTCACAAGTGCACTCAGGCGAGCCGTGACTCTCCCCGGCTCCGCCGCCATCAGCGTAACTCAAATATGCTACACTGCAGAAACAAAAGTTGAAAACAAAAGCTAAAGCTTTCTCAAAACTATCCCACTTTTTTTTTCTTTTGCCTGTTATACAAATAACTTAAAAGATCTGTCAGGAAAAAATGTTCCCCTAAAAAGTGCTGCAATACCTTGTCTCCTGTTTCATTTCTTGGAGCTGAATACAGGACAAAGCTACCCTTGTTTGATGGTTTCCCCAAAGTCATTATTATTGAAGTGAATAAAGTGAGCGTGTTCAGCTTCCAGCTCCACGTGAACAATCTGACTGTAGAAAAACATGAAAAGACAGTTTACCTCAGGCCATCTCTAACTGTACTATCAGTATGAATTAATCTTGCGTCCTCCGGCGATTCAAGCCTTGCAGTAGCCAGAATAATTAGGACATTGAATACACATTGTAACACAAATCCTTCAAAGACGTCAGTGAGTGTTTGTGCATTTGCATTATATGCTGCGCATTATGCTTTTGAATTACATTCCAGAGACTGAATTATAGGGCCACTAAGATGAGTGATAAATGTACTGGTAATCCATTTGCTGAAGCATATATTTTTTCCATAATCACAACTTCACCGAATCCACTGTGAGCCATCAACACGGATGTTTGCGGAGCCTTAAAAGCAAATAAATATGCAAACACAGCACATCTAGGAAAAAAGCCTTCACATGCCTTTAAATATTTAGAAGCTCTGCATAAAGTAGTTGTAGACTATATAAACAATGGACCTCAACACACACAAGCACATCTGCAATCCATACTCCCTTTTACCATTCCAAACATTAAATTAATTCACCAGGTCTTTTATACGCGTGTTATTGCCTTTCATCCTCTGCCTATTTTCTCCTCATCCACACAGTTTTTTTGTCTGTGAAAGATGACATCACCATTATCAATGATGCAAGGCTTTGCAGGATTCACGCTGCTTTCATGTCAAATAAAAGCAGGACTGCTGTTTTCACTGTCGTACGACCACAGTGTAACGAACTGGCTCTCTTTAGTGATGATGTTCACTTTTTAGAAAAACCTTCATATTTCTTCTTCTTCTTCTTTTTTAAACACAACCCCACAGACAAAAGAGTTGTAACACTGCATAAAAGGTACGCAGGTTTTTGAGACGTGTTGCTACCATCAATCCAAAACTCCATTATATCAGTTAGTCAGTTAAGACCAGTACTGGAGTTGAGGGGGGATGAGGGGGGATGGCATCCCCCCCTGAAATAAAAACAGTCAAAATCATCCCCCCTGTAAAACTGCCATCCCCCCTTTCCATCCCTTATGTCATTTCATCAATGAATTTGGTTTTACTGCTATTTCAACATTTAGAGTCATCACCAGAAAAATACATTATTTGACAATTTTCACCTGTTTCAAGGAAATTTTCGCTTGAAATAAGTAGAAAAATCTGCCAGTGGGACAAGATTTATCTTCTCATTACAAGCAAAAAAATCTTGTTCCACTGGCAGATTTTTCTACTTATTTCAAGTGAAAATCTACTTGAAACAGGTGAAAATTGCTGTTTTTTCCAGTGATGAGTCTTGTTTTAAGTGTAATGAGATTTTTTTTTACTATAATGAGACATTTTAACTAGAAATAAGACAAATATTCTTGTTAAGATTGTGAGTTTTTGCAGTGATCCATTTTACTTATCCTGTGAAGGACAGAGTCATATTGATAAGTTCAGAAAAGTGTTTTTTATTGTTGTGTTTTGATGTATTTGATGTAAGCCCAGTGGATATTTAAAGCTTACAGAAGGCTGCCTTTAACTGCTGCTATGTCATTCCTGCAGTATTTCTGCAGGTGTTTTGGTCACTGCTATTATTTGTAATATATTATATTATTTGTAATCAGCACAAATTATCTGTCCCCATATGATAAAATCCACCATCCCCCCAGATTTTTTTTTACAACTCGAGTACTGGCTACCATCAATCCAAAACTACATTATATCAGTAAAATCAGTTAAGACACAATCTAGAGTCGTATCCATACGCCACTAGACAGGAAACAAAGGGCCAGTTTTCACTTCCTAAGCCAAACACTAATTTTCTAAAGCGTACAGTAGAATATAGATAAATGAAATCATGGAATTCTTGACCACTATATAACTAAATTAACACAGAAATCAATATTCAAAAAGCAAATTAAGAAACACTTATGAATATCATATGTATAGGATACCATACACGCACAAACACATATATATATACTGTCACGGTTGGTGTTTGTTGAGGACCCAAACGCAGGAGAGCAGGAAGCAGGAGTTGCAAAAAAGCAGGGTTTATTTTAAAGAAACCAAAAACCAAAGCGCTGCTTAGCAGAATCAAAAAACACAAAACAGGGATTCAAAGAACTGGAGCAAAAACTTGGCAGGAAACATGGAGGTAGAAACAATACGGACCGACAGGGAGCAGGGGAAAGACAAGACCAGATATACACAGGGGATAACGAGACACAGGTGCAGACAATCAGGGCAGATGGGACACAGGAGGGACAGAACTGAAACTGAAAAACTGGGGGGAAGTGTCAAACCCTGACATATACATACTGGACAGGGTAAGGTGTATTTTTGATCTGATTTTCATGGCCTAGATGATGTTTTAATGTATATTGGAATGTTTCATGTATGCTTTTTTGCTCTAAGATAATGATTTACATGTACGGTAAAGTTTAATGTTTGTCATGTTATTTTGTTTTCTTTCTTTATGTCTTGTTTTTAACTGTATGTTTTAAATGTATTGTTTTTAATGTGGACCCCAGTAAGACTAGCTGTGTTGAAGGGCATAGCTAATGGGGATCCTTACAAATAGACAACAACAATCACATGTTTTTTTTTCCTTTTCACTAGTGTTTTCCGGATCGAACGGCCACCCGACTGATCGGGCCCGATCACGTCATTTTCAAAAGATCGGGATCGGCCAAAAAAGTATTGGGACATACTGTTCGGACTGTGGAGCCGGTGTCAAGCGCCAAACACGTACCTTAATCAATTATTTTTAATTCAGGAAAGATTTTTGAGAATGATTTCATATTCTACTCATCAAGCACCTTCTGAACCCTTATTTAGCTCATTTAAATTATTATCAATTTTTTCTATTAATTTGTTTCAAACATGCCTGTTTATGTTTAAGTTCATTCATTCCAAACAAGACATTCCAGAAACTTTTCATAATTTTTTTCTGTTATCATCAGATATTCACTCTTATTCAGTTAGAGGTGGGAAGAACTTTCATTTACCTCTTTGTCTTTTACCTCCAGTCACCAATCCTTTATCAAATTCCATGGCCCTCAACTCTGGAACTCTTTAGATAGATCTCTTAAATTTGCATCATCCTTAAAAATGTTTAGGACCAGCTTGGTGGGGAATCTCTTATCTAGGCAAAATTAATAGGCTATTCTAATTGAAATGAAATTGCCATTTTATGGATATTTTTTGTGTGTGTGTTTATTGTGTTTTTCTTTGTTGCTTTTACCTTTTCTTTTTTCCTTTCTTTTCTTTTTCTATTGATTGATTTGTTTTTGTGATTTTGTATTGAGGGGGAGGATTTTTTATAAGCCCTTTGGGCTTCTTTTCCTCTCCTGCACAATTATTTGTCCTTGTATTGTTAATATAATTACTGTTTTATCATTGTGCATATGAATAAAATAAAAATAAATAAATAAAGAAAACACCTTACTTCCGCGTTGATGCTCATGGGGAACTAAGTTTTGTTGCAGATTCTTGACCTATCTATATATTCTGGCTGCAAAAGCGAGTCAATCTCCATTTTCTCCCGTGTTAAAATGTCAGACTTTGGAGCAGATATAAAACATTTTACAGCCTGGTTCAAAGGACCATTTTAGTCTCAATCGTTTGATTTCACACCCATAACAACTCCAAGGGGGGTGAATCTTTTTTTCACGCCAGGAGAGTCTGTATCGAGCAATACATTTCTGTCTAATATGATTTATTGGCAGTTGGCTCAGCCTATCACTGGCCGCTATCACTTCTTTATCTATGATCGTCATGCTACCACACTTATTTCACTAGAAACGTCCCCCAGCACCTCTGCAGATATTTCGTCTGCAGGAACTTTGACCGACATGTTGTGGGTGTATTCCTGCCCGTACAAAGAAAATCGAGCTTCAAAACCTTCAGAAACCAGTGGGTCACGTGACCGAATGCTTCATCCACTGTTATATACAAGGCAAGGCAAGTTTATTTGTATAGCACAATTGAACACAAGGTCATTCAAAGTGCTTTACATCAACATTAACAGCAGCAAGACACAATTGAACAGTAAATAACAAATAAAATTAAAGCTGCAAGCAGCGATGAACGGGCTCTTGCGCGTGTAATTTGCACCAATTAAGGTCAAGGACTCAAAACTAAGTCTGATGACACCATCCACGACTCTTTATGTCAAACCATTCAAAAGTTATGGCAGAAAATAGGAACTATGAAAAATCGACCAATCAGAAGAAGGGGGGGCGCGCTTTTTGGCGTCTAGTGACGCCACTGTAACACTTTTGAAAGGTTAAAGTAATGTATGTTGTTGCATGATGGAGATGCATATTTTGATGTATAACACACCTGGGTGCACGTTACGGTTCGGGCGAAGAAGTGGCTGAAGAAATGGCATAAATTTCCTTCCTGTTCGGTTTCGGCCATGGAGCCAAGAGACTTTTCTTTAAGTTGCGACGTGATACAGGTGTGTACCGATTTTTGTGCGTGTACGTCAAACCATATTGTGGGGCTTGAGGCACAAAGTTTTCTAGGGGGCGCTGTTGAGCCATTTTGCCAAGCCCATTAATGCAAACCATTAAATATCAAATTTTTCACCAGGCCTGGCTTGGTGCAAAATTTGGTGACTTTTGGGGCACGTTTAGGGGGAAAAAAGGCCCTCATTTCGTCAGAAGAAAGAATTCCTACAGATACAATAGGGCCTTCGCACTGTAAGTGCTCGAGCCCTAATTAAATAGAAAATAAAAAATAAAATGAAATAAAATGATAAGAAAAGAGGTAAAATAATAAAAAGCACAAGTTGTTAAAAAGTAAGGGCAGTAGAGTACCGCAGGTAAGTATTGAATTTAAGAGTATGCTTCCGTAAACAGTAATGTTTTTATCCCTGATTTAAAGGAGCTGACAGTCTATGCGGGGGTCTAGTTGGACTCCCAACGTCCACTGTCACAGAATGAGTCGCTGGGCCTCGGTTCTGCCCCACCAGCAGGTTATGGAGAGTTGTTTTCCGTGTATTTGAGGAGCAGCGAAGATCAAGTTGGGATTGTCTCAGCAAAACACTCCGGAAAGTCCCCCAAGGCAGTTGTCTGGGCAGCAGCGTTATGGACAAGATTCTGGGGGAGACCAAAGAGGACAGAGTTGCAGTAATCAGTGCGGGGGTGACAAGACGGCGGACGAGCGTAGAGGCAGCGTGGGCAGTGAGGGCAGTGAGGGAGGGATGGAGTCGGTTCATGTTACGAAGGTGGAAGTATAAGCAGACGGAGCGATGTTGTTGATATCGGAGTGGAATGACAGTGTCCTATCAACGATGACTCCCAGACTCTTAACCTGAGGAGAGGGGGAGAATAAGGAGCTGTCAATGGTAAGGGAGAAGCTGTCAACTTTGGATAATGATGATTTTGTGCCAAAGAAGGAGTTCAGTTTTTTTTTCACAGTTTGATTTGAAGAAGTTTGAGGTGAAGACTGGCAACCTGTCAAGGGGGTTCCCCTGCCTCTCACCTGTAATGAGCTGGGATAGGCTCCAGCGGACCCCCGTGAATGTGTTGCAGGATTAAATAAGTGTAGTAAACAGATGGATTGATGGATAGAAGACAGGAGGAGATAGGTGATGAAGAGAAGGGATCCCAAGACAGAGCCCTGGGGCACACCTGTAGTTTAAGTTGTGCGGCCTGGGAGATAAGAATTAAACCAGTGGAGCGGTTGGTGGTGATGCCAACGGATGGAAGTTTATTGAGGAGGATGGAGTGTGAAATGGTGCCAGAGTTTCGGGGATATGACGGGTGCGGAGCCAGTACTGGAGTTGAGGGGGGATGAGGGGGGATGGCATCCCCCCCTGAAATAAAATTTTTTTGGTCAGTGCTATTATTTGTAATATATTATTAGGGCCCGAGCACTAACAGTGCGAAGGCCCTATTGTATCTGTAGGAATTTTTCTTTCTTTTTCTATCTTCTGACAAAAGGAGGGCCTTTTTTCCCCCTAAACGTGCCCAAAAAGTCACCAAATTTGCACCAAGCCAGGCCTGGCGAAAAATTTGATATTTAATGGTTTTCATTAATGGGCGTGGCCTAATGGCTCAACAGCGCCCCCTGGAAAACTTTGTGCCTCAAGCCCCACAATACGGTTTGACGTACATGCACGAAAATTGGTACACACCTGTATCATGGCACAACTTAAAGAAAAGTCTCTTGGCGCCATGGCCGAAACCGAACAGGAAGTCGGCCATTTTGAACATTCTGAATTAATCGCGTAACTTTGGAGCAATTTATGCCATTCCTTCGACAGTTAATACGGCCTGAACCGTAACGTGCACCCAGGTGTGTTATACATCAAAATGTGCGTCTCCATCCTGCAACTACGCGCATTACTTTTCTCTTTCAAAAGTGTTACCGTGGCGACGCTAGATGCCAAAAGGCCCGCCCCCCCCTTCATCCGATTGGTCCATATTTGATAGTTCCCCAAAAGTCACCAAATTTTGCATGCAAGCCAGGCCTGGTGATAAATTTGATATTTAATGGTTTGCATGAATGGGCGTGGCCTAACGGCTCAACAGCGCCCCCTAGAATACTTTTCTCTGCCATAACTTTTGAATGGTTTGACATAAAGAGTCGTGGGTGGTGGCATCGGACTCGGTATTGTGTCCTTGACCATAATTGGTGAAACTTAGCCCCGCCCCTTCTTCTGATTGGTTGTCCCTATTTTCTGCTATAACTTTTCAATGCTTTGACATAGAGAGTCGTGGGTGGTGTCATTTCTGATATGCTTATGGAGGGCGGTGGCCATGAGTGTGAGGGCCCGTTCATCGCTGCTTGCAGCTTTAATATTATTTGTAATCAGCACAAATGATCTGTCCCCATATGATAAAATCCCCCATGCCCCCTGATTATTTTTTACAACTCGAGTACTGGGTAAGGGGAACATTGATAGTGCTCGGGGGTCATTGTTCCGTTGTCTCTGCAAAGCAGCTAGAGACAACTTCTGTTGTAAAAGACACTATATAAATTGCATTGATGGCACTGTAAAGGACAGTTTACAGTGTACAATTCAGTATTCAGCAGATGTTTTCCTCTCCACGGCCGCATAAAAGAAAATGTTTGTAGACTTCTGTTATTTGAATCTGTCAGGGGGATGATGATAAATCAACCAACCTCAGAAAACATCATGCGTGCCATTTATTAAATAGATCATTTGAAAAATCTGCTATTCAGCTACAACTTCATGACCTTGTTTTTCATTCGTCGGAGAATCCTCGGATGCATGAAATGTGGAGCGGATGAGGACGCGGAGCAGAGTGCATCTCTGAAGGGTTAGACCTGGTTGAGCTGGCAGAGCACAAATTATTCAGGCATGAATGCCGAGGCGCATTCACACATCGGTGTCACGGAGAGTTCACAACCTGGGAGCTCCGTGCAGGTGGACTCGGAGACCTCTGCTGATAGCCGGAGGGGTTATTGCTACCTGTTCATTTGAATCTGACCATGTGGGTGTTTGCATGAGGAGGATTAAAATGTTTGTGCTTGCTTGAGTCAGTGTTTGGCTTTGCATTTTGTTTTTAGAGAATTTCAGTCACTGTGCATGTGTTGAACTGTGTTCATCTATATTTCTGACTCATATTGCTTTCCAACAGAGTAATTTGAGCCCAAAGTAATGGATATCTTTTTTAAAGAGACACAAAATTATATACCGTCTAAGCAGTACTGGAGTTGTAAAAAAGAATCAGGGGGGATGGTGGATTTTATCATATGGGGACAGATAATTTGTGCTGATTACAAATAATATAATATATTACAAATAATAGCAGTGACCAAAACAGCTGCAGAAATACTGCAGGAATGACATAGCAGCAGTTAAATGCAGCCTTCTGTAAGCTTTAAATATCCACTGGGCTTACATCAAATACATCAAAACACAACAATAAAAAACACTTTTCTGAACTTATCAATATGACTCTGTCCTTCACAGGATAAGTAAAATGGATCACTGCAAAAACTCAAAATCTTAACGAGAATATTTGTCGTATTTCTAGTTAAAATGTCTAATTTTATTTAAAAAAATCTCATTACACTTAAAACTAGACTCATCACTGGAAAAAACAACAATTTCCACCTGTTTCAAGTAGATTTTCACTTGAAATAAGTAGAAAAATCTGCCAGTGGAACAAGATTTTTTTTCTTGTAATAAGAAGATAAATCTTGTCCCACTGGAAGATTTTTCTACTTATTTCAAGTGAAAATTTACTTTAAACAGGTGAAAATTGTCAAATAAGTAATTTTCTGGTGTTATTTTTCTGGTGATGACTCTAAATGTTGAAATAGCAGTAAAACCACATTCATTGATGAAATGACATAAGGGATGGAAAGGAGGGATGGCAGTTTTACAGGGGGGATGATTTTGACCGTTTTTATTTCAGGGGGGGATGTCATCCCCCCTCATCCCCCTCAACTCCAGTACTGCGTCTAAGAACCCTTAGCTTCTGTTAGTAAGAGTTTCCTTAAGATTTAAAATGAGCTTTTCTTTACAAAACAAGGGTGATAGCAGGTCAGAGTGGTCCAAAACTAAGTTTTGGTTAAAGATGTTTAGATATAAACATGTACGAGACGTTCAGCTGCCTTGATTCATTTAAAACCAGTCACAGCAGCACTTTCATCACGACAACACATCTTGTAACACGATACCATCTCAAAGAATGCATTGTCTCTTTTTATTTACAGCCTCTTAAAGACCTTTCCGGACGGATGCGGTTGCCGTTGCACTCAGCTCTGGAAACCACTCACTCCTGTGGACGTCTTTACACTGCCAATTCTGATTCATTGCCTAGTTCTGATTCTTATATCATCTGTTACAAGCAACACATGTCTGATACCTGCATTTACACTGGTTGTGGGGAGACAACCTCGCAAGGTAGGTGAGTTTAGCTGCTGATCTGGAAAAAGTTAGCTAGGAAGAGATGAAACATGGTACAATTTTTAATTAAAGCTGCAAGCAGCGATGAACGGGCCCTCGCACGTGCAATTTTCACCAATTAAGGTCAAGGACTCAAAACTAAGTCTGATGACACCTCCCACGACTCTTTAGGTCAACCCATTCAAAAGTTATGGCAGGAAATAGGGACAACCAATCAGAAGAAGGGGCGGAGCTAATTCAGGCCAATGAAGGTCAAGGACTCAATACAGAGTCTGATGACACCACCCACGACTCTTTATGTCAAACCATTCAAAAGTTATAACAGAAAATAGGGAAAACCAATCAGAAGAAGGGGCGGGGCTAATTTTCACCAATGAAGGTCAAAGACTCAATACCGAGTCCGATGACACCACCCACATGTTTTTATCACAACCCGTTCAAAAGTTATGGCAGAGAATAGTATTCTAGGGGGCGCTGTTGAGCCGTTAGGCCACGCCCATTAATGCAAACCATGAAATATCAAATTTATTGCCAGGCTTGGCTTGTGTGCAAACAATTTTTAATGACTACAGCTGATGTGGAGGATGTAGCACACGGACCTGTTACCGCACTGAAACAGCTCTTCAGAGTTCCACCGTTTGTGTGCATTCACACGGCTTTGTTGTCAGTTGGTTCGGTAAAAGTTAATTGCTACAACACAAGCTCAGAGGGCTCCTCGTTATTCTTGAAGCTGGGAAAGACACAGCAGGACGTATACAAGCTTTTCCTTTCCGAAGCATTTTGGGAGGTCAGCAGAGGAGAGCCTGTCTAACTGGGTTTGCCCACCTGGTCTGTGCCACAGAACAGGAAAAAAATTGGAATTAGCACCATTGAACCCTGCACTGCAAATGTGACCATGTGTGTTACGCTACGCAGAAGCGTCTTGGCTCTGTGCTGACCGAAGCTTGTGCCGTTTCTTTGCCCCACACTGAGGTTAGAGAGAGTTAAACGTGGGCACAGCACTCTGTGACAAACACCTCTTGCAATTACAGATAACCTGACGATGTTGGAGGAGTCTGATGTTGGTAGAGTGAGGCAGAGAGGAAGGTCTTGGTGTGCAAAGGAAATCTCCAACAACCTACCCGTAACAGATATATGTATAGGTATGCATTGGCATCACTTCCCCACTGCACCACGCCCCCCTTACTCGCACTGAGTGACAAAACATCAGCAAAAATGGCTGCCACTAGTGGAGAAGACGGGATAACAGCCGATTATCAGCTTAAATTAGCGTCAGTTGGACTTGACAGTGACCCGTACAGTTACCCCAAGAACCAGTGGTCCATGGACATTAATATTTGGTACAGTTACCCCAAGAACCAGTGGTCCATGGACATTAATATTTGGTACAGTTACCCCAAGAACCAGTGGTCCATGGACAATAATATTTGGCCACGAATCCAGTTTCCTGATATTTATATGTACTTAAAAGGAGCTTGAGGCAGGATTTATGAAAAAAATGCGTATACGTTTTAAGTTTTCTAGTAATAATGTCAGATGAAGCGTTCCAAACCAAAAACAATGAGCCCTCTAGCGTATCTCTCCGTTGCCTTGAACAGGCTGTGTGTTGCAAAATGCGCTGCAATTCTGGGCCCGAATTTCCCGCGCTGTCCTGTGGATGTGACGTCAAATGACGCTGTATGCGCGTTCTCCCCGTTCTCTCTTGCCGGCTTCGCTGTTGGCTGCAGTACCCCCGACGGCCGTCGTGGTGAAGGGTGGCGCTAGAGAGTCTCATTTCTTATTCTTGCTAAATCTATGAGTACAGTCGATCGCACAACAGCTCTTTTCCATTTTAGATGTTGGTCAAACTGAAAGTTTACGCTGCCACTCAGTCTTTCTGCCACTCAGTCTTTCTGCCACTCAGTCTTTCTGACACTCAATGGGCGTAACCCACAGTGAAGTTGCATCTGTGACGTCATGCGCATTCCTTCTATATGCCATCTTTTTTTTATTTTTAAAAAAAAGGGTAAAATGCCGATTTTATTTTTCTATTTTTACAGTAAAATGTTCCATCTGATCTTGTCTTGTGAGTGTCGATGATTCTCTCACCAGCAGGCTGTCAAACGGCGCCCAACCGACAACCGTCCACATACAGCTGTAGCTCGTCCTGGCCTAGACTCCCCCAGCATCCGTCCATGTTCGATGACAACCTTCATCAATATATCTAAGTCCAGAACGTTCTATTTCAGTGACAGTTTGCATTGAAGTTGGCAACTCAAAAACAACTAGTCAATAACTGCTGACAGTGTCCTACAAAGCTTTCCCATCACAAATGAACTAGAGTTCTACGTGAAACTGACTTGTACATGTACTCGTACGTGACACCCCAATATTTCTGTGTTGTAGTATTTTATTACAGGTGGTTAAACTGAGTTGTGCAGCTTCTCATTTCCATTTGCACTGAACATTTTTTGTGAATATACTGTATATCCCAGAAGAATATTTTTAAAGACTGCATTTAGGTACTGGAGTTTTTTAATTTGCAGTTCCTGACAGAAGCAGTCAACTGAATTTAAAACAACACCTCTTACGAAATATTCAATGGTGCAGATATTTGCGTTGTATGTTAATCTTCTAACGTTACACATAAGAAGTGCTCAACATACAACTTATCTTCCAGTGTCAAAGGCCCCAATCTCTTTTCTTACAAGACACGACAGTTGTCCACAATAAAAATAGGTTTCTTCATCCCATCTGATGTTTTTATCTAAACTACAATTTGTGAACAAATCAATATGCCTTAATAACATACACTGTGAAATAGACAATGGAATATAATGGAACATGGAGCCGATTTGAACCGATTTCTCCAGAAACCGGAGGTTACGGCGTAATCTACTTCAGGCAGATGGTGAATGATTGTGGGCAGCTGTCAAAATGCCACCTGTCACTTCGTATCATCTTTGCTCCGTTTGTGTCCGTCTTTCAAATCCATGTTCCATTGTTTTTCCTCAGGTATTGAATGGTAGAGTTCACTGATGAAATGTTGCAGGTGGACGGAGGAAATCCTGACTCTCATTTTAACGTCATCTCAGTCTTCATTTGGTCTGAAATGTTTCTTATGATTTTATCCTAAAAAAAAAAAAATCCCTTTGATGAATAGATGATAAATAGATGATAGACAGAAGAACTAGAAGTGAGCCACACTTGAGACTTTAGAGAGATATCTTAATTAGACAATGTCAGCCTTTCTAAAGGCTCCTTTGGGTTTCCTTTGAAGAAAATAAAGAGCAATGGGTCTACACAGTTGAAGAAAAATATCTATCCACCTACCTCCATCCATCCATCCTTCCATCCGTCCGTCCGTGCGTGCGTGCGTGCGTGCGTGCGTTATCACCAGGCCTGGCTGGGTGCAAAATTTGGTGACTTTTGGGGAACTATCAAATATGGACCAATCAGATGAAGGGGGGGTACGCTTTTTGGCGTCTAGCGTCGCCACGATAATGCTTTTGAAAGAGAAAAGTAATGCGCGTTGTCGCAGGATGGAGACGCACAGTTTGATGTATAACACACCTGGGTGCACGTTACGGTTCGGGCTGTATTAACTGCCGAAGAAATGGCAGAAATTGCGCCAAAATTACACGATTAATTCAGAATGTTCAAAATGGCCGACTTCCTGTTAGGTTTCGGCCATGGCGCCAAGAGACTTTTCTTTAAGTTGCAACATGATACAGGTGTGTACTGATTTTCGTGCATGTACGTCAAACCGTATTGTGGGGCTTGAGGCACAAAGTTTTCTAGGGGGCGCTGTTGAGCCATTAGGCCACGCCCATTAATGCAAACCATTAAATATCACATTTTTTGCCAGGCCTGGCTTGGCGCAAACATTTTTTTGGGTGCTCGGGCCCTAATAATATCTTCACCTGAGATTTTCCTGGTCAGCTTGTGTCATATTTGCTCTGTTCCTTCCTCTGTTTACATTCTTCTGGTACTTTTTCATTGCCTCTTGTGTCTGAGGGCCCGCTGTGGGTCTGAAACATATTTCTATCTTATCTGCACGTATTGCTACATCCTGTTTTATATACTGTAACAATAAGAATACCTCAGAGATAAAGTACACAAGCTCCCTTTTCAACCATATCTCCACAGCTCTGTTCACAGCAGCCACCTATAGAGGTGGAGTCAATCTTAACCCCGCCGTACTTCTGGGTTTAAAAAAAGTGATTTTCTGTCGCAATTAGTCCTCTTAAAATGTGGCTTTATGTATTCACTAATGTTTCTTTGTTAGGTTTTGTCCTAATTCATCTGTTGATGAATTACTTTTGTCTTTTTTTTCATTAATTAAACTTAATTTGTATGGAACTCAGGGACCTGAAAACAGAGCAACAACATCCCTGTTGTTGGTTCTTCCAAAAGCACTTACTGAAGGATTTGCATAACCACACAAAAAAAGAAAAGTATAAAGAGGCAGAATCATTTGAAGGATGAAGCTCTTTGGATCTAATTTTAGTGATGAGTCAGACGGTTGATCTAGTTGAGTCAACAGCACTTGTAAATGCACAAAGGAGCGGCACTTCTCATTGTTTTGATAGGCTTGTAGTCGGGGGAACAATCGCTCTTTAATCAAGGGAATCAACATTTGTGGGAGGAAGTTTCACTGGAAATGAAATGTGCTCAACGGTTTTCTCAGCAGGCACTGACCTAATGCAGAAAATCACCAATCTTGTCACTATTTCAATTCCATTTACCTCGGCCCGAGTGTGTATTCTGCGTGTAAGCGTGTGCTGTGTGGGAATCAATGTTAGACGTATGTGAAAATGACCATGATGTGTGTTTTTAGCCATGAGTGTGTGAGTTTTTATATGTTGGTGTCAGTACTGGAGTTGTAAAATAAAATCAGGAGGGATGGTGGATTTTATCATATGGGGACAGGTAATTTGTGCTGATTACAAATAATATAATATATTACAAATAATAGCAGTGACCAAAACACCTGCAGAAATACTGCAGGAATGACATAGCAGCAGTTAAATGCAGCCTCTGTAAGCTTTAAATATCCACTGGGCTTACATCAAATACATCAAAACACAACCATAAAAAACACTTTTCTGAACTTATCAATATGACTCTGTCCTTCACAGGATAAGTAACATGGATCACTGCAAAAACTCAAAATCTTAACAAGAATATTTGTCTTATTTCTAGTTAAAATGTCTCATTTTAGTAAAGAAATCTCATTACACTTAAAACAAGACTCATCACTGGAAAAAACAACAATTTTCACCTGTTTCAAGTAGATTTTCACTTGAAATAAGTAGAAAAATCTGCCAGTGGAACAAGATTTTTTTGCTTGTAATGAGAAGATAAATCTTGTCCCACTGGCAGATTTTTCTACTTATTTCAAGTGAAAATTTACTTGAAACAGGTGAAAATTGTCAAATAAGTTATTTTTCTGGTGTTATTTTTCTGGTGATGACTCTAAATGTTGAAATAGCAGTAAAACCACATTCATTGATTAAAAGGCATTAGGGATGGAAAGGAGGGATGACAGTTTTACAGGGGGCGATGATTTGGACCGTTTTTATTTCAGGGGGGGATTCCATCCTCCCTCATCCCCCCTCAACTCCAGTACTGGTTGGTGTTGATTTTAATATGTAAAGCACTTTGCGCTACAGTTGTATGAAAAGTGCTAGATAAATAAAGTTTGATTTGATTTAATTAGCTTTAAATGAGCTGCAATGCTTCAGTTTGAATGTGTTTATTAGGACGGTAGGTTTATTTTTGTGGATTTGACTAACAGCCTTGAATGTGAGACCACCTGACAACAGTGTGACCCCGACACATCGACACATCCACCAGGCACTGCACATGCTGGTGCGAATAAATAACACATGTGAAAAGGCACAAAATACAGTATCTTAAAAAGGGTAGTAGCCCTGCAGCAATTCCTGCTGAAGAGAAAGATCACTGAGCTTTCAGACTAAATAAATACAAGCTTTTTGGAACGCTAACGAACGAAGGGAGTTGTTGGCAGAGAACTGCAGAAAACAGATTAATGGCTAAAAACTCAACACAATATCCTCCCTACAACTCTGGTCAAACCCTTCTACTGTTCACCGTCCACTGGAGTTGTACCATCACTTTTCAAGACGACAGCTGTCACTCGAGTATTGAAAAAGGTTCCCAACAACCAGTACTGGAGTTGAGGGGGGGCGGCATCCCCCTGAAATAAAAACGGTCCAAATCATCCCCCCTGTAAAACTGCCATCCCCCCTTTCCATCCCTTATGTCATTTCATCAATGAATGTGGTTTTACTGCTATTTCAACATTTAGTGCAGGGGTCGGCAACCCAAAATGTTTTAGATCCATATTGGACCAAAAACACAAAAAACAAATATGTCTGGAGCCGCAAAAAATTAAAAGTCTTGTATAAGCCTTAGAATGAAGACAACACATGCTGCATGTTTCTATATTAAAGTCTAAATGTTGAGAAAAAGTCAACATTTCGAGAAAAAAAGTCGAAATGTCAAGATTAATGTTGAAGTACAATCTCGAAAAAAAAGTCGAAATGTTGAGAAAAAAGTTAAAATTTAAAAAGAAGAAAAAAAGGAAAAAGAAATAAGAAAAAAGGAGAAAAAAGAAAAAAAAATGAAAAAAAAAGGTCAAACATTTTTGAAAAAGCTCCAGGAGCTACTAGGGCGGCGCTAAAGAGCCGCATGCGGCTCTAGAGCCACAGGTTGCCGGCCCCTGATTTAGAGTCATCACCAGAAAAATAACACCAGAAAAATTACTTATTTGACAATTTTCACCTGTTTCAAGTAAATTTTCACTTGAAATAAGTAGAAAAATCTGAGGGGGGGATGCCGTCCCCCCTCATCCCCCCTCAACTCCAGTACTGTGTAAAGATGATCTATAATGTAGAAAAAATCCAGCCAAAAAAGGTGATGGTTTGTTGTGTTTTTTTGAAAGAAACAACACATCTTAAAATGTAGATATTTGTAAAGAGCCAGATAAAAAAGAATAAGATACTGACAGTGCTTTGGCATAGAAATTAAGGAATATTTTACTAGACAAGGGAGGCGATGTCGGACTAATCCAAGTGTGCAGTTTGAAGTACTGGACTTCCCAGAGCTAAGTCATAAAACTATAAGTATCCATGGATCTATTTGAGTGTACAGTCTATGGATGCCAAATATGGATCACAAGATAGTCTATTTCACATAACACACATTTTACAGTTTCTATAAAACAATTTTATGTCCCTTCTGCATATTTGATCAATTCTGTCACTAAAATATTTCTGTAACATTTTTAATACTTGTTTTTCTAGAAACTAAGAACTAACTACCGGTACTACAACTACTTTCAATAATAACAAAAACAACCACCAATACCATGCTATTTAAACTTTAAGTACAAATTAAAGCTGCAAGCAGCGATGAACGGGTCCTCCACCCTTGTGCACGTTCAGGCTGCAGTGGAACCTTGTATGACTTGATGTAGATTCTTCAGGCCTGGACAGTGGATGAAACCACCCACGACTCTCTATGTCAAACCATTCAAAAGTTATGGTAGAAAGTAGGAACTATCAGATATCGACCAATCAGAAGAAGGGGCGGGGCTAATTTGCAGCAATTATGTTCATGGACTCAATACTGAGTCCGATGACACCACCCATGAGTCTTTATGTCAAACCATTCAAAAGTTATGGCAGAAAGTAGGAACTATCAAATATGGACCAATCAGATGAAGGGGGGGTGCGCTTTTTGGCGTCTATCGTCGCCACGTAGTGCGTAGCGCAAAGTAATGCGCATTGTCACAGGATGGAGACGCACATTTTGATGTATAACACACCTGGGTGCACGTTACGGTTCGGGCTGAATTAACTGCCGAAGAAATGGTATAAATTGCGCCAAAATGACACGATTAATTCAAAATGGCCGACTTCCTGTTGGGTTTGGGCCATGGCGCCAAGAGACTTTTCTTTAAGTTGCGTCATGATACAGGTGTGTACCGATTTCCGTGCATGTACGTCAAACCGTATTGTGGGGCTTGAGGCACAAAGTTTTCTAGGGGGCGCTGTTGAGCCATTAGGCCACGCACATTAATGCAAACCATTAATTATCACATTTTTCACCAGGCCAAATTGATGGCTTGGTGCCAAATTTGGTGACTTTTGGGGAACTATCAAATATGGACCAATCAGATGAAGGGGGGGTGCGCTTTTTGGCGTCTATCGTCGCCACGGTAACGCTTTTGACTGAAAAAAAGAAAAAAGTAATACGCATATTCGCAGGATGGAGACGCATATTTTGATGTATAACACACCTGGGTGCACGTTACGGTTCGAGCCATGAAATATCAAATTTTTCGCCAGGCCTGGCTTGCATGCAAAATTTGGTGACTTTTGGGGCATGTTTAGGGGGAAAAAAAGTTCCTACAGAGACAATAGGGCCTTCGCACTGTAAGTGCTCGGGCCCCTAATTAACAGTGTGACTGACCTACAGGGGTGTTGTATGCAATTCCCGATTTAAAGTTTTTAAAGAAATGAAATATAAAATTTTTTTAATACTTTGAACCTTTTATATAACAGATAGAGGAACAAGAATATGATTTTCACTTGTCTTAACTGACAAACTTTATAGCCAAAAATGTCCCACTTTATTACTTCCATATGTTTGCTTTTTTTTTCTTCATGATTTATGATCCAGTGTCTCCATAGCTTCCAAGAACGCTCCTCTGACCTCCTGTTCAGGTCATGGGAGGGCTCTTGATATTGAAGTGCCGTTTTCAGCTTTAGATGTGGAAATATTGCATTTTAAACTGATTGGTGACTCCCGGTGACACTAGCACATAACCTTAGACCGGGGGTCAGCAACCCGCGGCTCTAGAGCCGCATGTGGCTCTTTAGCGCCGCCCTAGTGGCTCCTGGAGCTTTTTCAAAAATGTTTGACCTTTTTTTCCTCTTCTTTTTTCTTCCTTTTCTCTTTCCTTTTTAATCTCGACATTTCAACTTTTTTTTCGAAATTTTGACTTTCCTCGACATTTCGACTTTTTTCTCAATGTTACGAACTGAACAAACTAGGAGGTTCAGGAGCAACAATAGTAGAAATTTCCCGGGAAGGGAAAAAGATGACGGCTGGGAGTTTAAACAAAATTCAGGGATTTTATTAATAAACAAGGACTCAATAATTGTTAAACACAAAACAATCCTCCAAAAACCGAGGACAACAAGGACTAACCACTTAACAAAAAACAATCCACTCAAAAGGAGGGACAACCAAGCACGATCAGGACAACTCAAGAATAACACCGGTCTCTAGGAACCAAATTAACCTCGCTACACACTTGAAGAGTACAACTAAATCAAAAAACACTGGCAGAACGCAAGGTGGTGAGACAGTGGTTCTGGGGAGCACTGAAGCAGTCCACGGACACCGAACACAGCACACAGCACGGTCCACACAGGACAGCCACCCGGCAGCTCCCATCCACTCTCCTTTGTAGCAGTCTTCTGATTGTCACACCTGCGAAGCCTCCTGATTGTTGATGGGCACCAGCTGCGAGGATCCGTCCCAGCAGCTCCTACAACAAGCAGAAAAAGAAAAACACCCACACACACTACGGCACGTAACACTCAACATTTCGACTTTTTTCTAGAGATTGTACTTCAACATTAATCTCGACATTTCGACTTTTTCTCGAAATTTTGACTTTTCTCGACATTTCAACTTTTTTCTCAAGATTGTACTTCAACATTAATCTCGACATTTGGACTTTTTTCTCGACATTTCGCCTTTCGCCATTTGCCTTCATTCTAAGACTGATACAAGACTTTTCATTTTTTGCGGCTCCAGACATATTTGTTTTTTTTGTTTTTGGTCCAATATGTTAAATAAAGGTTAAATATTTTGTTCCTTTTTAGACAATGCTTTATCATTATGAAAACATTGTCATGCATCTAATCCTGCTTTTGGCATCTGATCTACTGCAAGCTTTCCGGTGATACAGAAAATACAGATAAGAGCTTTAAAGCACTGAAGGTTTAAACATAAAACTGTGCATTCTCATATTTTTACTCTGAATTTATGTTGCGTGTTCCTTTGAGATCTAATCAGCTCAGACATTTCTTGCAGAAGTGACGCGTAGTTGTGCAGGTGAACCTGCAGACGGATCATTAGCGGTTTAACTTGGTGCACATCAGACTACAGCAACATAAAGTTTACAGCTGTGGTGGACATAAACTGTGGGTTTGATGTAGAAGCATAAAGTAGGATTAAGACAGCTCCTGTTCCTCATTAGTGATATATTTCTTCATGTTTTCCTTTGGTCATATCTCTAAGGTCTCCATATAAGACTCTTCATCATCTTCCCCCGTTCCAATACATAGAAAAGTTAATTGGCTGTAGCTTCACAAACACTTCTCTTATCACAATGCTCCACAAGAAAAAGAAGAAATGAAATCCTGAAGCTAATGTATGTTTTTTTATTTCTCCAGAGGACAATGAATAGTATCTTCTTGCACAGAGACATAGGCAACTTATTGAAGGTTCATGGGGATCATGAAGACAAACAAAGTGAAGGAACAATATCTGCTGCTCTCCTTTTA
The DNA here is from genome assembly GCF_033807715.1 of Cololabis saira. NCBI lineage: Eukaryota > Metazoa > Chordata > Actinopteri > Beloniformes > Belonidae > Cololabis > Cololabis saira. The sequence goes on from NC_084603.1 coordinate 18,143,708, forward strand.
GCTCTGTTTAAGGTTTTTCTGAAAAAGAATGTGTGTGCTCTGTAAATTCTTGCTGGATAAAGGTTTAAAAGTGTAGTTGCTTAGTGACATCTGTGGCTGAGATGTGACACGGAGCACGGCGGCAGAGATTTCTTTGTACGGTATAGCAACTCCAACATCACTCATGTTAACATCTTTAACAATTCTTCAAATTTGTATTAAAAATGACAAGCCGGTAGATCAGAGAGCCGCAGTTGTCACAACATTCTGCTTTGATTAATCCTACTTTGTTCTCAGAGTCGCGTAAAATTGTTTTATCTCTGCTGCACAGTGAGGAATGCTAAATTCTTTAAAGACATCACATAACGCACTAAAACCCCCACCCTGGTATGTTTAATTTGTACATTGTTTGGAGTTGGCTTTTGAACTTTGGATATTACATCACCTAAAGAAGATAAACGCTGAGACGAATTGTTAAAGTTGTGTCAATGTGCGGGAAGTAAAAGTGTGTTTAAGACGTGACCTGAACAAATACCTGGAACGGGTTCTTGTGAGGTGTCAGTATTAGAACCACTGCTCCACGTCTAGATCAGGGGTCGGCAACCCAAAATGTTTTAGAGCCATATTGGACCAAAAACACTCATTCACTCATCTCATCTTCTTCCGCTTATCCGTTCCCGGGTCGCGGGGGCAGCAGCCTCAGCAGGGATGCCCAGACTTCCCTCACCCCAGACCCTTCCTCCAGCTCTTCCGGGGGGAGTCCGAGGCGTTCCCAGGCCAGCCGAGAGACATAGTCTAGACATAGTCTGACGGATCGGTGCAGCGTCCGCAGTTATGCGGTCGATGTTCCGGACCGTCGTGGTGAAAGGCGTCAAAGGCGAAGCTCTGGATTTACCGGTCAATCTACGCACCTACCCTCACCTATGGTCATGAACTTTGGGTAGTGACCGAAAGGACAAGATCGCGGATACAAGCGGCCGAGATGAGTTTCCTCCGCAGGGTGGCTGTACGCTCCCTTAGAGATAGGGTGAGGAGTTCGGTCACCCGGGAGGAGCTCGGAGTCGAGCCGCTGCTCCTTCATATTGAGAGGAGTCAGCTGAGGTGGCTTGGGCATCTGTACCGGATCCTCCTGGACGCCTCCCCAGGGAGGTGTTCCAGGCATGTCCCACCTCCCCAGGGAGGTGTTCCAGGCATGTCCCTCCGGGAGGAGACCCCGGGGAAGACCCAGGACACGCATATTGGACCAAAAACACAAAAAACAAATATGTCTGGAGCCGCAAAAAATGAAAATTCTTGTATCAGCCTTAGAATGAAGACAACACATGCTGCATGTTTCTATATTAGCTATAACTGGGGGAAGTTTTTTTTTTGACGGTGAGGTGGTGAAATGACCACCAAATAATGTGGTTTTCCTGCCTCCACCTCATCCACAACATCTTGGTCTCGGTGTCCGTGAAATTTAGTGCGCACAGGAGAAACAGACTGCAGGTGGCGCTGCGAATGATCAGCAGGTTCATTCATATGCAAATACAGTCATCATGTAGTTTGCATTGGCCATTCATTGTAGAAAGTGGGCGTGTAGAGGGCGGGATATGAGGCAAATTCAAGTGCGCAACCTTCCAGCTGGACTGTGATTTATAAAGAGAACATTGCGTGCAAGTGTGCGTGCACACTAGGGATGGGCGGTATGGACTAAAAAATGTATCACGTTAATTTCTGGCATTTATCCCGATAACGATTAAAATTACGATAAAAAAAATACCAATTCAACTCCACCTTTGTAACTATAAATCTATCACCACATTCAGTCTTTGGAGCCAAATCACTGCTCTAAAAGATACTAAATACTACTAAACTACACCAATTAAATTGAATTGATGAAAACCAATTAAATGAGTTACACCTGTACTGCAAAACTGGAATCAGTCAGATCCTCCATGTTTGCTACACAAAAACCTCATCAATGGGAATTTATCCTTCTTTCTTTCTTTCTTTCTTTCTTTCTTTCTTTCTTTCTTTCTTTCTTTCTTTCTTTCTTTCTTTCTTTCTTTCTTTCTTTCTGGCTCATTTCCTTCCTTCCTTCCTTCCTTCCTTCCTTCCTTCCTTCCTTCCTTCCTTCCTTCCTTCCTTCCTTCCTTCCTTCCTTCCTTCCTTCCTTCCTTCCTTCCTTCCTTCCTTCCTTCCTTCCTTCCTTCACGTACATTGTGCGTGGATTTAACGCAGAACCCATAAATCAGCTTTACACAAAAACGTCATCAAAGGGAATTTATCGTTTTTACCGTGGGGAATTGTTTTGACGGTTTATCGTGAACGGTAAAATATCGCCCATTCCTAGTGTACACGGTTTTATGAATCAGGATTTTTTGTGCGCACGCCATTTTCAGCTTTTGAGCGCATGTAGACTTTTAGTATGAATCCTACACACTCTTTTATAAACGAGGCCCCTGGTCACCAATAATGGTGTACCACAGGCATCTGAACTTGGCCCTTCTCTACTTTTCCACAGTACCATTAATTCTCCAAATCCATTATTCCTCTATTCCATTATTCAGGGAACAAGCAGAATCCAAATGAAAGCACTCTCACATTACCATCATGAAAGCTGTTTGCTCTTGTGCTAAAGTGTAAAATATCATGAAGTGAACTTTTAAGGCCACATAAACCGAGAATTGACCACCTTGAGGAAAATAACTGATTGCTCCTTTTGGCCGAGCTTTCTCCAGCAAAACACTTGACGCTGTGTTGAAACTGACGCAATGCTCCGTACTTTGTACATGCAGCACTATTTATCAAAAAAAAGTACAGTATATGGAGAGATAGTCAGAGGTTTGTGAAGTCAAGAAAAATCCGAATGCAATGACATTTATTTTACAAGGCCGTTGTCATTCATATGTAATCAAACCGTGTTCTATTCACAGGGATGAGGTGAATTACATGACTTTATAAGTGTCAGTCGAATAATATTTATTGATACCTGGAGCTTCTTTGAGAAAAATATTTTCACTTTAGAGTTCATAACAGATGTTTCATATGAATGTTTTCTGCTTATGAATGTACATGTTTCTGAGCAAAAAAAAGACCTCAATATTTGTCAACCGCATTATTGTGATGCATTATGAGAAAAGGGTTTTAAAAGATAAAGTATAAGCCCCAACATGATCGCTTTCTGACCCGGACAAAGATGCTGGAAGAAGGTGGAGTCACTTCTATGAGCGATGGCTCACCTGCTGCCTGATGATAAGGTGAAATGTGGCGTAGAGATCACGTCATGCTTTCTACAAACAAAACAAGGACTTTTTACGGGCAACTCGTTTGGCAGATTGTCTCAGTGTGCCAGTTTCATTATCACATGCTTTAAAATCTTTAGCTTCTGTGCAGTTTAAAAGCAGAAATACATTACAGCTCACAGATTCATCAATACTTTTCCTACAAATCTTCACAAAATTCTGGTCCTACAGAAACGTTTTGTTAGGATTTCAACTCGATCAGAGTCACATGCTTCATCTACTCCTTTATTTCACAAAGTCCAGATTCTTACTATTTATGATATCAATATTTTTCAGATATGTGTTTTTATTTATGAGCTAAATTCAAGTGAAGGGAATATTCCTGGACAGTTCAAGACTTACTTTAAATTAAATTCACAGATTCATTCTTATTCAACTGGACAATCCTCAGATCTTCATACTCCTAGATTTCTCACTTGCAGACGTCAAAGTTCGGTGAGATTTAGGGACTAAATTGTGGTATGATTTTTCCCACTTGGCAAAGACTCTTCCTCTTTGAAATGTTACAAAAGACGTTTGAAGGAACTTGACTGCTGTTTTATAACTGTTTTCCCAATGTATTGTTGTACATGTATCCATGTTCTTTTTGGGTTTTTTTTGTGTTTCACTCTTTGCTCAGGAGTCAATATCAGTAATATAAGTTGTAAAAACAATATCCCATGCACACTCACACACACTTATTTATTTGTCTTTATTCTTTATTATTGCCATCACTTTTGTGTATTTATACTTTTTGTTAATCTTGTGTTCTTTATAACACATGAAATTTTAATAACTTCGGTGGAGGCTTCAAATAAGCCCATTGGGGTTTTTTGCCTCTTCCTGCACCTATAGTATTTATATTTGATATTTCCTGTATATTTTTAAAACTGTGCAAAAAAATAAACTAAACTAAACTAATTGCGACCCTCAGAAAAAGGCTCTAAACATGCATATGTAAATTTATACCATCACACATGCAACTATTTACACACATGACAATAATATGCCTGTAAAGCATATTTGAAGTTGTGAATAATTAATATATTTGAAAGATTTACTGATGTGTACATCGTAGTGGGTGGTGTATTCTTGGTGAAGCAAAGTCCTGCAGAACTGCAGTGGAATGCTAAACAAGACAGACACGACTGAAGATCCTACATTTTGATTAATTTCTGTATGTGAGAGCGTCTAGTGGTCTGGAGATCACAGGCCAACTCATCTTTAATTCTAGTCTTGTTTATGCTTCCGCCTTTTTAGAAGTGCAAAACTTTGCAAGATGCAGCCAGCCTCAGCAATAAGTGTACCCGGTTTCATTTGATGCACTGAGGGGAAAAGTTCCCCCTAAATCATGAAAACTCTCTTTAAACTCCCGCAGAAAAGAGAGCCGACATCAAAGTGGTATCAATAAATCCTCACCGAGACTAATTTCCTACAGGTTACACTTGTCTCTGACAAACTTATGACACAAGGGGGAAAGCACACAAAGACGTCAATTGTGGCTGAGTGTATGAAATATTAGGCAGGCGACCAAACTTATATTCAGCGTTACAGGAGACTGTGCATTAAATCCTCGTTGGCCATTAAACCGGGAATGCAAGGGTTGAAACCAATCTGCCTGTCGTCTAAGTTGCAGCACATTTGCATGAGGCTTTTCCACACTACATTAGGCAGAAAGCGGAGATAGGCCTAATAACATGAGCTCCTTCTTTTGCTGCGGTGATGAGCTCATTTCTATCATTCCCCTTGAAAGAGTTTTTTTCTTTAGTACCTTTTTTAGGTAGATTTTGCTGAGCAGGATTACGTTTTATCAAGTTTAGCTTTCCACCAAAGGCATCAAACACTTACTCTTGGCAAGTAACCGCTGAAGGCACAATAACAGGGGGGTTGTAAACAGAAGCTGGGGCTCATATACCTGTACAGCACTCTCTTGTGATTTTAAAATGATGCTGTCTCTGCTTAAATTCTTTAAACTTTAATAACAGAATAAAACAATAGAAGGAAATCACTCATAAGAAAGCATCTTGTAGATATTTTCAAATTGCTGATTGCATTTCTTAGTTTAGGTTATGTGATGGAGCCTTGAAATAAAATGGGAATTAAAGGGAAAGTTTTGTTTTTTACAACCTGGACCTTATTTCTGGCATTTTTTATGGTCGTATACTCACCCAGAAAAGTTTGGTGTCATTTGGAGTCCTTCGGAAGATATTAGGAGTTTTGTGCGAGCCGCTTATCCATATAATGATAGCGAATGGGGGCACCGCAGGACACAGACGATGCAGCGTCTAAATAACACATTATTGCCGCGAAACTCGTTCATTTCTTTTATGAATCACTAGATCTGCTTCCAGGACCTGTTGTCTACATCCGGGGCTGTGTGTGTAACAAATAAACCAGTTTGTAAACAAGACCTCTGAACTCATGATGTCATCTCTGTGCGCGCATCGCAGACACAGCTCTGTGTACAGCTGGAGTTCACTACTGTTAGTTTACTGTTAGTTATTTGAAACATGTCTGAATATTTGTCAAATTCTGAGGTTGTGGACGACGACTTTGAATATGATGGACGTCCATTTTGTAAAGACAATCTTCTTTACAACCTGAACGTTTACCTTTTTCTCACTGAGCACTATATGTAGTAAATCCACGTTTTGCATAAGTGCCTCTGATTATTGTGCAGTGTACGTGTCGTTCTAGGAAAATCCATGAGAATATACCAAATAAAAGTAAATTATTATAGTTATTTACTTATGAAGCAAACAAATTCAAGGCAAATAAACACTTTTATGCATGTGTGTAGGCTACTTACTCAATCGAAAGTTGCCCGTTCGGTCCTGCAGGCTTTGGCTGGTTCTTCCAGTTTACTTTCGGGACCCGGAAAAAAGTCTCTACCACTGCCCGGTTGATCATGGACGTGAAATCCTCTGTTGTTGTGATGCTTCATTTATGGAAAGATCCAGGCGTGCATCTCCTGGCCTCAAATCCCACTCGGAGCGACAAAGGCATTCCTCCTCTGTTGGCAGAGGCGAACATTGTCCACACGAGCACCACCAGTTACTATCTATTCGTGGACGTGCATGTTGTTGTTCTCTGGCCAGCTGTTCCTCTCTCTGCCTCCGCATCCTCCGTTCAGTGAGCTCTTCAGCCGTATACTCTGGCTCAAAACGGTAAGGACGTCCATCATATTCAAAGTCGTCGTCCACAACCTCAGAATTTGACAAATATTCAGACATGTTTCAAACTAACAGTAAACTAACAGTAGCGAACTCCAGCTGTACACAGAGCTGTGTCTGGGATGCGCGCACAGAGATGACATCATGCAGGTCAGAGGTCTGGTTTACAAACTGATTTATTTGTTACACACGCAGCCCCGGATGTAGACAACAGGTCCTGGAAGATGCACAGAAGCAGATCTAGTGATTCATAAAAGAAATGAACGAGTTTCGCGGCAATAATGTGTTATTTAGACGCTGCATCGTCTGTGTCCCGCTGTGCCCCCATTCGCTACCATTATATGGAGAAGCGGCTCGCACAAAACTCCTAATATCTTCCGAAGGACTCCAAATGACACCAAACTTTTCTGGGTGAGTATACAACCATATAAAATGCCAGAAATAAGGTCCAGGTTGTAAAAAACGAAACTTTCCCTTTAAATGCATTATTTTTTTATTATTAGGCCTAGCATTCACACTTCTTTGGTCTCTATCCTGGTATTTAAATGTGCCCTAAGAAATCAGGTCACAAGTGACCATCTTTAAGGCGAGGTTTGAACACATACCAGGATGGATTCAGGTCCGATCACTCGGGACGCTTTGAAGATGATCTGGGAAACTTGTCTCCAAAGTCTCCACCTAATAAACTCATCAAAAGTGTGTATGATTTTGCATGCGAATGACTGTGATAAAGAAGAAAAGCTCTTTATGATTCTAGTTCTTCTCGGTAATCGTGGAGGATCTTTCCTTACAAAAATGATGCATGTCTTCATTTGCATAGCACAAAGGTTAGAGCCAATTATTCAAGATACACTCAAGTACATATTTAAAAGCCAGCTGTGAATCAATTAATTCAGCTCTGGTGTCATCAAATTTCTCAGGAAAGGTTTTAAAGCCAGGCCTGAAGGGAGACTGAGACTTGCCTGTCCACTGCAGCTGCGTGAGCAAGATTGAATGTTGCCAATGTATGAGAGTAAAGCAACACCCAGTTGTTTGTCACGTCGTCTTACTGCAGTCACAGTTAGCCAATTTAGCTTGGCTAGCTTAGCTTTTGTTAACCTATAGATGCCAATATTAGCTTTCATTACTTCTGATGAAATCCGTTCAAACATCCTCATTTCATATCTGTCTCTGAACTAAATATGTCCAGAAAAAAGAAAATACCACATAAAATGAATTGCTGAGTCATACAAATACTGCAGTACTAATGTTTGTCAGAAAACAGTGTTGAAAAGATCCTGAAGAGTCACATTCAGTTTAGATTGGTGTTGGGCTACGTCATGTGATCATGTGAACTCTTATGAATGTTTATGAACATTTTGTGAATATGTGTATTCGACTTTTAAGTCGGCTCAACCCCGGCCTGAAATCAGCTTGAAAATGCCTCTTAAAATGGCCACTTTGTTAAGAACTATAAAGACCAACGTGCCTTGGGGGCGGCGCCTGTAAAGGGCGCGCGTCCAATCACTGGCCAGACGCTGAAGACGTCACGCGGAGCCCAAAATCTCCGTTTCTCCCCCAGCTCTTTCTCTTTCGCCCAGCCCAGCTGAGCAGGACAGACCTATCCTGTCGACCAGCGCACCTGGACCGCGTCTTCCCAGTATTCCTGAGAGCTGTGGGGGGGGAAGAGCCGTTTGAACCGGATTGACCGGCCAAGCGTAAGCCCTGATCCGAGTGCAGCGCACTCTTTACTCTCCTGCCTGCTAACTTCTCTTTTTCTCCGAGCCCTGTCCTACACCAGGAACGGGGCGTTTCCGGAACGACCGTCCGCGTGAGCCAGAACCCACCGAGGAGCTCCAGCCTTGGATCCGTGAAGCCCACACAGCCCGGCGACAGACGGGACGAGCCGCACATTCCGACGGACGGAACCAGCCCCCGTGTGCAGGGAGGCATCGTAGAGGTCGTGGTCCGGCACCGGGGAGCCGGCGTAAGGCGCCATCTGCAGCAACTGTCCCCTTTCTTTCCAGAGTTGGAAGCAGAGAGAGAAACGAGGCCGCCTCGGACTGAAACCCCCGACAGAACGCGATCCGCGCCCAACAGAGCCACTTTCCTTCCAGACCCGGAACCAAGGGAGACGTGAGGCTGTGCTTTGGGCGATCAGTTTAATCTAGAGCGGTTCAGAGCTAAATTTGTGTTTAAGGTTGTATATTACTGTGTAACGCCGGCAACTACCGGCATTATTGTTTCTTTATTGTGTGGCGCCATCTTCGCCAGTTATCCGTGGTTTAAATACCGCGCCCCGTCATCCTGTCTCATTGCACGTGGTCAAGAGGGCGCAGCCATCTTTAAATGCGTTGCCGACCACGTGCAGCAAGTTGTCTGGAGACACAGATGATCGGAAGTTTTGTATCACGTGTTTACTGTTTTGATTTATTTTCCTTATGCAGTTAATGTTTTATTCTTGTTTTTCTTGATGGTTAGTGTTTTATGTTTTTAATGTAGAATCAGAATTTATTTGGGGTGTTGCTTTTACCATCTGCTTGACACCTGGATGTGAATAAATTCTGATTGAATTTAATGAGAAGTTGTTTGTGTTGTTTACACATATCTCGTCACAATAGCTGTTTGACAGAGCCAGAGCCGAACTAGTAATTGCCTTCAACGGTTGTTCTGTAGTGATAATAGTCAAATTTACTATTCTGCAGAATAATATCTATTTTTGAGACTGATTTGCTGCTACAGTTATCTTTTTCCTGGTTAAGGCCCAGGTGGTGCCCCTGCAAGAATTAAGTCATCTTGATAATTCAATTTGATAAGTAATCTACCTTATTAATTATTAATAATTGTTGAATAAAATTATTAATAAATCTTGATAACTGAACAGCGCAAGCGCTGTGGCACAACATTGGGGAGCTTTATGCCCCGTTTACATGCATGCATGGTGTTTTCATGCGTTTTGGCCGTTCATTTACATGAAAACAAAGCTCAAAGTCACTAAAAACGATAATTCCTGAAAACTCCGGCCAAGGTGGAGATTTGCAAAAACTCCGACTTCACGTTTGCTTGTAAACAGAGGGAAACAGAGATTTAGGTTTCAGAACGTCACATTATGCCACAGAAACGTCACCAGCGTCATGAGTGCGACCTGTGTTTACAATTTGTTTGGCCACGTTTCATTTGTTGATGTTTTTTTCCAGGATTCCGATTGGCTAGCATGACTTTATGTTCTCGTTACACTGCCCCCTGCAGGTTTGGCTGCTCATAGCACCTTAACAGTGTATTTATGCGGGTTCGTGTAAATTATGGTATTTTTCAAAACGTAGAGGGGGAAATATCCGTTTTTGTAACACAGACATCGAAACCTTAGAGCCTCTCTTGTAGCTTAACCAGGACCTTTTGGGAAACTTTACAATACTGGATAACTTATAATGATCAAACCATTCCTATTCTTACATTTGAAAGCATTAAAGTTGATTTACAAGTGGAGGACAAAAAAATTGATTTTGGGATTAATAATTTATTAATTATATTGGCTAAATTTTTTATTCATAAATGTTGCTTTTTGAAAATTAATCCAGTCTTTATTGCATATTTAAACGTAATAATTCAGTACAAAAAATATTTAAAATCTTGCATGATTCAAAAAGCCCAGCATCTTCAGAAGTATCTTTGTTCCCTAATTCCTGCCTGATCACTTGCCTTTTTTCTTTCTTTTGGTTTGTTTGTTTATTCCTTTTTTTCTTTTCGCTGTGTATCTTCTTTATTTTGTTTTACTCATTGGGTGCTCAGTGCTCTTTGATGAAAATGTTTTTTGTGCCTTGTTTTTTTGTAAATTCAATGAGAAAATAAAAAAAAAAACATCAGTTTTTGTAAATACCCGGCTATGTGTAAACTTGGCCTAAGTATGTGGTATCATATTCTGTACCAAAGTGCCAGAGTAACGCTGCCTTTTGCCAGTAAAGTTAAGTTTTTGGCAGTCAAGTGACCACATATTGTATCTGTGTACATAATGATTTATGTTCCCAATGGATTCAGCTTTTCTCTGCCCATTAAAAATTATGGTCAACATGGAAATGAAGCTGAATATATAAAAAAAAAAAAAACTCACTGTTTGATTAATGGAAATGCTGCTTCTAACAGACTCTGCTCCTCATGAAAGTGAAAGATTAAAGTAATCTTAACAGCTGATTGAATTTAATGGAAAGTAATGACATCCAGAGACGTACTTATCTTTATTCACTGTGTGCAACGTGAAGCTAATGTTTAATAATTGCATCATTAAATACCATCTGTGATTGCTAGCAGAAATCAAGTGGGTTTTTAAACTCTTATATGAATTTATTCCCACCATAAGCAGCTACCCCATAATTCCTCAAAAGTCTTCATTTGATATGGCGGTGTTTGAAAAGAATTAGATTAGCAAGTAGAGAAAATGGTGATTTAATCATTGCCAAAGCGTGTCTTGCAATCAACACTTCTTGAATGTTTTATGGACTCCTTATGGCCACGTATATAAAACTGCTGTCCTGCAGTATGATGGTATCATCTGAAAATAACCTGAAGAAATGCAAGTTCAATTCAATGCAATATCCTTCAAGACTGTTGCCCAGTATTGGGGTATTTCCTTTGGGAAAGTGCTCCTTCTGTCTCGTATTGGACCATCTGCACAAACTGGCAACAAGAGTATGTTAAAAGAGAAAGCTGACCCAAAGTTTTACCTCTTGTCAGGCTGTAACTTTACCCTGCTTGTCATCCTGCAAATTGAGCAGTTGGTTCATTAGATATAGTCTTGCAAAACAGTGCCAGTCAAGCCCATAACCTATCTAAAGAGTAAATAAAATAGAAATCTGCGTGTTCACAGCATTGTTTGAGTCTTTGTCAGGGAGCTACGGAAGAGTATTAGGGCCAGGCAGGAGAAAAATTAAAATAATATTTTAGAGGAGGAAGATTTTTTTTCATTATGCACTTCCAGAAAAAAGTCGAAATGTCGAGAAAAAAGTTGAAATGTCAAGATTAATGTTGAAGTACAATTTCGAGAAAAAAGTTGAAATGTCGAGAAAAAAAGTTGAAATGTTGAGAAAAAAGTCAAACTTTCGTGAATAAAGTCGAAATGTTGAAGAAAAAAGTCAAAATTTTAAGAAAAAAGTCTAAATGCCGAGAAAAAAGTCTAAATGTCGACAATATTGTTGAAGTATAATTTCGTGAAAAAAGTCGAAATGTCGAGAAAAAAGTCGAAATGTTGAGAAAAAAGTCGAAATGTTGAGAAAAAAGTAAAAATTTCGTGAATAAAGTCGAAATGTTGAAGAAAAAAGTCTAAATTTTAAGAAAAAAGTCTAAATGTTGAGAAAAAAGTCGAAATGTAGAGAATATTGTTGAAGTATAATTTCGTGAAAAAAGTCGAAATGTCGAGAAAAAAGTAGAAATGTTGAGAAAAAAGTAGAAATGTTGAGGAAAAAAGGCGACATTTCTACTTTATTCACAAAATTTCGACTTTTTTCTCGAAATTGTATTTCAACAATCTCAACATTTCGTCTTTTTTCTCGAAGTGCACAATAAAAAAAAATCTTCCACTCTCAAAATTTTTTTCTCTTGCCTGGCCCTAATACTCTTCCGTAGGAAGCTATCTTCACATCAAAACATAGACAAATAAAAAATAAGATCAAATAAAATTAAATAGAATTAAGTGACTCTAACAGCATTGGGCAAGATTTTGGTCATGTGAGGATGGGATTTTAAAGTTATTTCATCTCCCAGTGCTTGCAGCACCATGCACTCAACATTCAGTAAACAGATAATACATGCTTTATTGAAAACACTATTACCGCCCTCATCTCACTTTAATTTAGACTGTCTTTCAGAGGCCCAGAAGAACCCTTACAGATGTCTGCAGACAGCTTAATGTCTGTCAAACAGACATCTAGATGTGTCATTATTTCCCCCCTAAAAAGCATAATGTGGATTAAACTCAGCAGACGGCTCTCTGCTACATATCAGTATCAGATTCAAGTTTACTGTTATCACTTCTGGGAGATTATGCAGCGACAGAATCGCACTGATTCTCTTCATTAGATGAATAAAAAAGGATCTCTACATTATAGAGCATTAGAAATTGATCAAAAATGCATGATGCATTGACATTGACATCTATCATCATCTTGGCTTCAGTGTATGTGTACATTGTAGTATTTGGTGTTTAAATGTAAATTCAAATATAATGCCTGGCCCTAATACTCTTCCGTAGGAAGCTATCTTCACATCAAAACATAGACAAATAAAAAATAAGATCAAATAAAATTAAATAGAATTAAGTGACTCTAACAGCATTGGGCAAGATTTTGGTCATGTGAGGATGGGATTTTAAAGTTATTTCATCTCCCAGTGCTTGCAGCACCATGCACTCAACATTCAGTAAACAGATAATACATGCTTTATTGAAAACACTATTACCGCCCTCATCTCACTTTAATTTAGACTGTCTTTCAGAGGCCCAGAAGAACCCTTACAGATGTCTGCAGACAGCTTAATGTCTGTCAAACAGACATCTAGATGTGTCATTATTTCCCCCCTAAAAAGCATAATGTGGATTAAACTCAGCAGACGGCTCTCTGCTACATATCAGTATCAGATTCAAGTTTACTGTTATCACTTCTGGGAGATTATGCAGCGACAGAATCGCACTGATTCTCTTCATTAGATGAATAAAAAAGGATCTCTACATTATAGAGCATTAGAAATTGATCAAAAATGCATGATGCATTGACATTGACATCTATCATCATCTTGGCTTCAGTGTATGTGTACATTGTAGTATTTGGTGTTTAAATGTAAATTCAAATATAATGTATGATGCACTATAAAGGTTTATTCATTCAAAATCCAAACCTAAACGTATTTATAGTCTAACTCACAGTCATGAGAGTCTGATGAAGTTTATCCCACATTTCCCCAGGCAACAGCCTCAGTACATTTTGCATAACTAAGTTTATGTGTTTGTTTTGTTTTTATATTGCAGATGTACAACCCCCAAGACGATGTGCTAAATCTGCTTTAATGCCTAACATTCTTTTCAAAGTAGATTTCTCATGAAAACAAGATAAAAACTGCAGTATTGTATTCTTGCAAAAGCATGTGGCAATCTGTACAAAGAAGATTCGACAACCCCTTCCTGAAGAAGGTAGTGAGGTCAAGTTTTCAGAGCCTTGGCCTTGTAGATACTACGGAGCTAGAGCTGACTCACACCAATCCCCAGTTAAATCAAAAAATGAAATATAAGGACCGCTAACAACTGAAATGAGGACTGCAAGACCAGTTACTGGGTCTAATTTCGTGAAAACTGCTGCTTGAAAGTCTGTATCTGGGGCAGCTGTGACTGGGAAACGCTGTGGCTGTAGCTAGGGAGTGTGTTAACCTGCATCCAGGGCTCGGGCTGGGACCAAAACTCTTTGTTTCAGCTCTGGCAGTCCTCATTTCATAAGTTGTTTTAGAAATGTAGAATCTGAGGGTGGGAGGAAGAATGTAAGAAAATGTTATTTAGCATCATAGATGAGTAGAAGCATTTGGGTTTCCATGACAACAGAATCTTGTTTTCATATAGAGGGAATGCGCATGACGTCACAGATGCGGCTTCACAGCGGGTTACGCCCACTGAGTGTCAGAAAGACTGAGTGGCAGAAAGACTGAGTGGCAGCCTAAACGTTCACTTTGAGCAACTGGAAAACATCTAAAATGGGAAAGAGCTGTTGTGTGATCGACTGTACTCGTAGATTTAGCAAGAAATCAGAGTTATCGTTTTACAGACTGCCGAAAAATAAGCTTAAGAGAGAAAAATGGATCGCTGCAATTCACAGAAACAACTGGCTTCCAGGCACCGAAACGTGGATTTGCGGTTCCCATTTTGTATCAGGTTATGTTGGATTTTTGGGTAGCTAACGCTAAACGGTCAAATCATAAAGTTCGGTGTCCTCATCACTTTAATTTCACCAACAAATCCTGCCTTGAAGTCGGACCAAGCGTCAAGACTTTTGTAAGCCTTCAAGCTTTGCTTCGTGTATTTCCCCGGCGTACAAATTAAGTACATATAAATATCAGGAAACTCGATTCGTGGCCAAATATTAATGTCCATGGACCACTGGTTCTTGGTAACTGTACCAAATATTAATGTCCATGGATCACTGGTTCTTGGTAACTGTACCAAATATTAATGTCCATGGACCACTGGTTCTTGGTAACTGTACCAAATATTAATGTCCATGGACCACTAGTTCTTGGTAACTGTACCAAATATTAATGTCCATGGACCACTGGTTCTTGGTAACTGTACCAAATATTAATGTCCATGGACCACTGGTTCTTGGTAACTGTAACAATTATTAATGTCCATGGACCACTGGTTCTTGGTAACTGTACCAAATATTAATGTCCATGGACCACTGGTTCTTGGTAACTGTACGGGTCACTGTCAAGTCCAACTGCCTTTAATTTAAGCTGATAATCAGCTGTTATCCCGTCTTTTCCACTAGTTGCAGCCATTTTTGCCACTCAGTGCGAGTAAGGGGTTGTGGTCCAATGGGGAAGTGACGTCAATGCATTCCCTCTATAGAAGCAGCAGACTAAGCTTTCCAAAGACCAGCTAATGATCCAAAAGACCTCAAATGCAGATAAGGTTAAGAGAAGGAATCAAGACTGGCTGACTGACTGAAAAGCAGATGATGGAATAAATTCTACAAACTTATAAAACCTATTGGAAAATACAGGATCTACAAAGATGTAATACTGGAAGTACATTTACAAACGTAAACTCCATAGAAGGAAACTTAAGAATCATTACAAAAACATTGACAGAGAAATCTTCTTTCATGTAGTGGACAACAATGTCCATACATTCATGACTACAAGAAATACATTTAAGGTTAAATATACAAAGTTTCTCTTTTAATGGTTCTTAGAACCTTTTTTAAACGGGCCCCATTGAGGACCTAATAGTTCCTTATGTTCCTGACAGAGTTCTCTGTTCTCAGAGTGCAGGTTCACTCAGTTCTTCACTCAGAGTATCCAAATGTAGATTTGGAGGACGGGTCTTCTGCTTTCAGGAACCGTTACTATGGAAGAGGCTGACACCACCTCCACCTTTAAAACCAAACTTAAAATGTTAATGTTTACTAAAGCCTATAGTTATTATAAACTAGTGTGTTTAGGGCCAGTAGTCAAAGCTGCAGCAGCAGGACCAGACTAGAGCAACTAGTCTGAAACATAGCTGTTTCTTTTTTTTGGGAAAAGCAGTCAGAACTTAGTAGAGGCCATTTTGTCATCAACATTATCCCTGTTTATTTATGACTAAGTTGCTGCTGAGTGAGAGGAATTTTCTGTAATTGTCCCTGTTCTCATTTGGACTCTCAAATCTCTTCAGATTTGACAAATCTTTGAGAGTGGAGCCGCCGGCAGCTGAAGTCTTTGACGGGGAGTAACATGACTGCTGATCCTTCTGTTACATCTAACATTAGCCTCTCGCTCGCAACCCTCCTGCAGTTGATCCTAATGATGCCGTTGGCCGGACGCAGAGTCTGCAGTCTTCACAAGTGCCTCTTGTTGTTTCAGATGTTGTTCTTCATGTTTTTGAGCACCACTTTCATATGACTCCCTGTAGCACCCTATAATGTAATAATTTCCTGAAAATGTAATATATTTTGCACTTAACTCATTCAAAAATGTAATAAAATCCAATAATGTAATAACTTCACCAATAATGTAATAAAATATCCTGACTGATATTGTAATAACATTTTTACAGATAATGTAATACCTTATTACATTAATGGGAATTTATTATATTTTCAGGTGGGTCTTTTTTTTTTCAAAACTGATAATGTAATACTTGACAGATAATGTAATATATATGTTCATTTTCAGTCCAGAGTTCTACATTTTGTGTTTTAAGTATCTAAGAATGTTATATACGCTGGATTTGAAACACCAGAATGATTATTGGGTTAAATTGCAGACTTTGAGTACCATGTAAATTTTATTACATTTTAAGGCGTTATTACATTTTAAGGAAATTATTACATTATAGGAAATTATTACATTATAGGGTGCTACACTCCCTGCACACATGGAACCTCAAGGCTGCAGCAAAGGCGAGCCTGTAAATCAGTCCACGCCCGTGTTAACCAAACTTTCTGGTACATGAGATGGAGGGTGCAGGGTGACAAGCAACATGCCAAAGGGGAGGCAGGGATTATTGTCATATTCATTACGTATCAAATGTTAAATAACGCAAAAACATGGAGTGACATCTAAGCCCCTGTAAGGCGGAAAGGGATTAATTTCATGGGGGAAAAAAACAACTTCCAAATGTTACTTTAATGAACAGTGATTAGTTTATAGGGGTGTAATCCATGCCTGAAGAAAACCTTTAATGATGTCAGTATACCGAAGAAGTCAACTTGAAGAAACACTTAAAGAATTAAAGCTGCAAGCAGCGATGAACGGTCCTCCACCCTTATGCAAGTTCAGGCTGCAGTGGAATCTTGTATGACTTTCATGTAGATTCTTCAGGCCTGGACATTTAGTGGATGAAACACCCACGACTCTCTATATCAAACCATTCAAAAGTTATGGCAGAAAGTAGGAACTATCAGATATCGACCAATCAGAAAAAGGGGCGGGGCTAATTTGCACAAATTATGTTCAAAGACTCAAAACCGAGTCCGATGGCACCACCCACCACTCTTTATATTAAACTCTTAAAAAATCATGGCAGAAAGTAGGAACTTTCAAATATGGACCAATCAGATTAAGGGGGGGGCACGCTTTTTGGCTATCGTCGCCACGGTAACGCTTTTGAATGAGAAAAGTAATGCGCGTCGTTGCAGGATGGAGACGCACATTTTGATGTATAACACACCTGGGTGCACGTTACGGTTCGGGCCGTATTAACTGCCGAAGGAATGGCATAAATTGCGCCAAAATTACTTCAAAATGACCGACTTCTTGTTCGGTTTCGGCCATGGAGCCAAGAGACTTTTCTTTAAGTTGCGACATGATACAGGTGTGTACCGATTTTCGTGCATGTACGTCAAACCGTATTGTGGGGCTTGAGGCACAAAGTTTTCTAGGGGGCGCTGTTGACTCATTAGGCCACGCCCATTAATACAAACCATTAAATAATTAAATAATAAAAATTTTCACCAGGCCTGGCTTGCGTGCAAAATTTGGTGACTTTTGGGGCACGTTTAGGGGGAAAAAAAGGCCATCCTTTCGTTGGAAGAAAGAAGAAAGAAAGAATTCTTACAGATACAATACTGTCAGTGCTCGGTCCCTAATAATCATTGCACCGGCATAAAACAAGGAAGGGCTTGATGTCACATAACTATGGACACGCCCGTCCTTTGAGGTTCCAGCTGCTGGATATGTATGTGGATTAAACTGATTGTTTTGTTGTTTTCAGTTTCACAGAATTTGAATGGAGACTGATGGTTCAGTTGATCCTGAATAAGTTCACAAGCAAAATGAAATGGCTCCATACATGAACTTTAGCTTCATTAAAAACATAATTCTCAGTGAGATGATTAGATTAAAGTTTGGGACCCCCCAGCAGGAATCTGATTCTGCTAGAAAACCATAGTCCACTTCCAGGTAGCAATTACAATTTTCTCAAAGCAATTAAAGTAAGCAAATTGTAGCGCATATTTAACATAGAGGTTGATTTTCTAGCATAATGAGACTGCTACACGCTGGGCATCCTGCGGCTGTTCTCATTATACTGGATGCAATAGTCTGAGTGGGAATGCATAGTGAAACCTCTTTGTTTTTTAACAGCTATTTTCATCTGGTTTGGTCATTCTGCACATTTTACCTTTATAGTTCTGGACCACATGATTTTGGGAGTGATCAAAGACCAAATGTCAAGTAATTTGAGTGAGCAGGGTTCACTTTTTAAGTAAGTTGTTGTGTTTTCCAAAAAACAAGGGAGGTTTTACATTTTGCAGTAGCCTTTATTTTTAATTTATCTGACAGTGTTTTTAGTTATCATGAGCATATAAAATTCATCCCCAAACAGCACTGTAGCTCCCTATAATGTAATAATTACCTGAAAATGTAATAACGCCTGAAAATGTAATAAAATTTGCACTTAACTCAATCGGAAATGTAATAAAATCCAATAATGTAATAACTTCACCAATAATGTAATAAAATATCCTGACTGATATTGTAATAATATTTTTACCGATAATGTAATACCTTATTACATTATTGGGAATTTATTACATTTTCAGGTGGGTCTTTTTTTTTCTTCCAAAACTGATAATGTAATACTTGACAAATAATGTAATATATATGATCATTTTCAGTCCAGAGTTCTACAATTTGTGTTTTAAGTATCTAAGAATGTTATATATGCTGGATTTGAAACACCAGAATGACTATTGGGTTAAATTACAGACTTTGAATACCATGTAATAAATTCCCAATAATGTAATAAGGTATTACATTATCGGTAACAATGTTATTACAATATCAGTCAGGATATTTTATTACATTGTTGGTGAAGTTATTGCATTATTGGGTTTTATTACATTTTTGATTGAGTTAAGTGCAAATTTTATTTCATTTTCAGGCGTTATTACATTTTCAGGAAATTATTACATTATAGGAAATTATTACATTATAGGGTGCTACAGGCACTAAATAACACCTTTTCATGTCCAGTTGCATAAATATCTCTGTCTACCAAAATTGTTACATGCTTACATTTTGCAATAATAAAAGGCTTGCAATATTTCAGTTGATTTGTAATGAATCCAGAATGTATGACATTTTTGTTTTTTTAATTGCATTACAGAAAATAAAGAACTTTATCACAATATTCTAATTTTCTGAGACAGTCCTGTATATATATGAAACTGTCACACACGCTGAGAAATAAAACATCTTTTTGTCTCAAAACATGTATACATAACAACCTTTTCATTTGCATATTGTTACATGTTAACATAATGTATCACCTAAAACCACTCAAGTGATATCGCATAACTCTGATCATAAACGACCTCTAAGGAGCTCGGAGGGGGTGGCAGATGTTACGTGGACAGAAAACAAAATAGGAGTCAAACTTCAATTGCTCGAGGACCTTTCCTTTTTTAAGATTTAGATGTTTATAAAATGATAATTAATAGCGTATACCACTCCTGACCGAAAATAGGAGGAGCGTTCATGCGTCAGCCCCATCATAAAACACAATAAGACGCACAGCTGTCCCCACCCACGCCTTGCCATGCTACTAAGCATGTTTTATGCTCCCTTTTTAGAAAAGAAATACAGCACAATGTTGGCGTTATAACTTAAATGTAAATATCAGCATGCATTAGCAACAATTATTATATTGCCTCAAGTGGGACAAAGTGGTATAACATAGCCCAGTGTCTCCCAACCTGGGGTCCGGGCCCCCCCTGGGGGGGCGCCAGAGATCTCTGGGGGTGCACAAAACTTTGTCTGCTTTGAGGATATGCAGTTGTAAAAATTATATTTACGCATGTTAAATAAATAAAAAATCTTTAATAACACACCTAATGGAGCACAGTAATCCCTGGTTTTTCGCGGGGGTTTGTAACGCCCGCCAATGTAATAATGCCCACAAACGTAATAAACCACAAACGTAATAAAAATATGCAGCTTTTAATGTAATAATCCTGCAAATGTAATACATTTCCCACAAATGTAATAGTCGCTGCCTACTACAAACGTAACACGCGATTTCCCACAAATGTAATAACTATTACGTTTGTAGGGATTTATTACGTTTGTGGGGAAGTGAAAATCTTCAACTTTCAATGTTGTAATAACTTCCCACAAATGTAATAATGCAATGAATAATGGTTGTTGATGTTTGATTGTTGTTGTTTCTAGCCGGTGAATGTGTAAATTATAATAAAACCCATCCGCACTCTCGCAGCCTGCCCTGCATAATGATGTGGATGTGTCAGACCCGACACTTTTTCGGGGAGTGTAACGTTAGGCCAACTGAACTGTAGGCTATTCTGTAGTAACTGGACTCTATCTACCAAATGAATTACGTTTGCTTAGTTTGTTTTGGTTTCATCATCATTTCATAAAACTTGGCAGGACACATGGGGAGAAGCACAGTATGGAACCACAAGGAGCAAGGGAATGACAAGACCAGATATACACAGGGGATAACGAGACACAGGTGCAGACAATCAGGGCAGAT
The DNA here is from genome assembly GCF_033807715.1 of Cololabis saira. Lineage (NCBI taxonomy): Eukaryota > Metazoa > Chordata > Actinopteri > Beloniformes > Belonidae > Cololabis > Cololabis saira. The sequence goes on from NC_084603.1 coordinate 18,164,332, forward strand.
GGGACACAGGCGGGGCAAAACAGAAACAAACTGGGGGAAATGTCAACCACTGGCAACTATATCATTATTCAACATTTAATCATACTACTACTCCAACAGGTTGTTAAAGGAAAAATGTTAAACATTTTTCTCTCATATTAAAAGAGACATTTTTCCGAAATATTTTTATGTCCTTGCAATTATTTTTTGTGCATATTTTATACATTGGTGACACAAAATGAAGGTGAGAAAAACAAAGTCATATGTATACAGGGTAAACCAAAGAGAAATGTATCAAAAAAACATAATTAATGTTAATTTTTTCAATTAAAGATTTGCAATGTATCACTTTACTCTTTTTGTGCTAGTACGTACGGGTCGGGGGGCCCGGTTGGTCGTAGGTCTAAGTAGGGGGGAACAAGCAAAAAAGGTTGGGAACCACTGACATGGCCTACCGGACCGCCCCCATTCACCAGCGTGCTATTTTTTGCGGATCCATGTGTTTAAAACATACACAACATCTGTACTATATTGTTTTGAGGATAGGATATTATTATTTTTATATCAATTTACAAAGGGATATTGTGATTAAACTTTATCGGAGGTTTATCATGCAGTGTGTACCAGGGGTGAAAGTAGATTAAAGTTATTGCTGGTACTACGACGCCAACCTTCATCTCTTGTTCTCCTCCCACCACCAGCTTCTTCATCCCTGAACACACATTCAAATTTTTAACGTCTGTACGGTGTAGAAATTAGAAACACAACACTGTGTAGGCCTATAGCAAATTATTTATTTAAATGGTGTAAATAAAGGCCAGTCCGGACCAAGGATTGTCACAGAATAATTTGTAAATGTTGACCAAACTTTCAAAATCATAACAATTTGTTTTATTTCAAATTAGTATAAATTTAAAGTTAAATTCATCAGCAGCTGAACAAGTCTCTGTTTTTGAATTTTCAGAACATTGGGCACATAAATGAAAGAAGAGTAAAATGTCTCAAAATGTCTCTTACAATGTTACACATCTTACAATACATTGAAATGGAAAATAACTTTTTGACGTTTTTTTCTTTTTTTCCTGAAACGAGGAATGAAAACCAATCACAAATATCATATTTGTGATTATTTGCCGTGTGATTATTTACCAACATATTTGAAATATGCTGGTAATGTGTCAGCCAACCACAAAAATCTTTGGAATGTTGGTGGAATCATTTATTTTTTGTCCTGTGCAAATGACATAAATAAAGTGCGTGGTTTGGTCGTGAAAAAATAAAAAGTAACGTTACGTGAACAATAAATCAAACGCTCCCTTCCATGCAGTGTGTGTGTTTAGGAAGTAAAAACTGGAATACGCTATTCACAAAAGCACAAACAGTTGGGTTTTACTAATATTTATATCGTGCAAATATTTTAAAAATGATGAAAAAACAGGTCGGGACTCAGTTAGATCATATCGCTATGTTCGTGTCTCCTCGCTCAGTCGGTCAAAAAAGGCGCAGCTGAGTCATGGCTGAGCGGTAGCGTCCCCGTATTTGGTGTGAGAGATCGAGGGTTTGAGACCCGGTGTATGTGAAGATTATCGTCAGCAATTTGTGTGTTTTTTTTCCCGGTACTGCGTACCGGCACAGAATCTTTTGGTGGTACGGAGTACCGGATCGTACCGGCTTACTTTCACCCCTAGTGTGTACTCCAAGAAAACAAGAAGCATGCATATCAATAATAAATATTTGCCTTTCTCAGACTATACTGTTTATTCAGCATTATAAGTTTGAGAAATGGAACTAGTGCAAGATCTTCCACCAGCCCGGGGGTCGGCAACCCGCGGCTCTACAGCCGCATGCGGCTCTTTAGCGCCGCCCAAGTGGCTCCTGGAGCTTTTTCAAAAATGTTTGACCTTTTTTTTCTTTTTTTCTTCTTTTTTTCTCTTTTTTTTCTTCTCTGCTTTTTTTCCTTTTTTTCTTTTTTTCTTCCTTTTTTTCCTTTTTTTCTTCTTTCTTTCCTTTTTTTCCTCTTTTTTCTTCATTTTTCCTTGCTTTTTCCTTTCCTTTTTAATCTCAACATTTCGACTTTTTTCTCGACATTTCGACTTTTTTCTTGAGATTGTACTTCACATTAATCTTAAGATTTCTACTTTTTTTCTCAACATTTCAACTTTTTTCTCAGGACTTCTACTTTTTTCTCAACATTTTGACTTTTTTCATGAAATTTCGACTTTTTTTCTCTCGACATTTCGACTTTCTTCTCTTTGCATAATGAAAAAAAAAATCTTCCCCCAGTTCTAACTAATATAGATACATGCAGCATGTGTTGCCTTCATTCTAAGACTTTTCATTTTTTGCAGCTCCAGACATATTTGTTTTTTGTGTTTTTGGTCAGATATGAGTCTAAAACATTTTGGGTTGCCGACCCCTGCTCCAGCCTCTTCCTCCACCTCTCCATCACTCGTCCTTCCCCTCCATCACTCCCCCTCTCAGAAACCCTGGCCAGCTTTTATTTCCGACCTCTGAGCTCTTCATTCTGGAGAACTATGATAGTTTTGTTAAATGTGTCACTGAAGGGAGGCATTTTTGTGTAAGCCGGCGAAGTAGAAATGTTTGACTAATGCATGACGAGCAAAAATTTGTCATTCATTTGCTGACACGAGAGCAATATTAACCGGATTCATGAATTCTCAATAGAATCAAACTGCAGCAGCTCAAGTGATGTAAACAGATTCTTACACTGTTGAAAATGAATCTTTCCCCCCACGTCAGTATCAGACACGATTCATCTGTGACACTTTTGGCACCGCTACATAACTAACATGATTATCTGTGCTCCTCAGATTGCCAGTATTATCTGTTAAAGATCACCCAGAGCCAGGGTGAATGAATCAGGAGATGCTACTAAACCACTTCAGGCTGCAGAGTTAGACATTTTGTTTTCACATCTTTGCTCTTGTGAATAATTTTAGGATGTTGCAGGTTGTTGAAGGTGGGCTTGGTCTCTTATAAACATACAAATGACTATGCAAATGTAATTTATAGAGGTGTCAACTGTATCCCATTCATAAATCAACTTCACATTCAGGCAAGGCAAGTTTATTGGTATAGAACAATTCAACAACAAGGTGATTCAAAGTGACATACAGAGACATTAAAACATCATAACATTGTAGAATATAAAGCATGATTTAAAACTTAAACCAAAAATAAATAAAGAAAAAAAGAATAGATAAAAACAAGTAGTTAAAATATGATTACGTTTTGAAACTCAATCTCAAAACCAACAGTGCAGTTTACAAACTCAAATCCAGCTGAGAACCGGTGAGTTTTCAACCTGGATTTAAATAAGTGAGACTTTCTGGGAGTTTGTTCCAGACATGTGGAGCACAGAAACTAAGCACAGCTTCTCCATGTCTGGTTCTGTACAGAAGAGTATTAGGGCCAGGCAAGAGAAAAAAAATTTGAGAGTGGAAGATTTTTTTTTTATTGTGCACTTCGAGAAAAAAGACGAAATGTCGACAAAAAAGTCGAAATGTTGAGATTGTTGAAATATAATTTCGAGAAAAAAGTCGAAATTTTGTGAATAAAGTAGAAATTTCGCCTTTTTTCTCGACATTTTGACTTTTTTTTCGACATTTCAACTTTTTTCTCGAAATTATACTTCAACATTAATCTCGACTTTTTTCTCGACATTTTGACTTTTTTCTTAAAATTTCAACATTTTCCTCAACATTTCGACTTTATTCACAAAAGTTTGACTTTTTTCTCAACATTTCGACTTTTTTCTCGAAGTGCATAATGAAAAAAAATCTTCCTCCTCTAAAATATGATTTTTATTTTTCTCCTTCTGGCAGTGGCCCCTTATACTCTTCCGTAGGTTCTGACTCCGGGAACTGATAAAATGATCCAGAAGGTTTCATACTGGGTCAATATATGAACTGGAGTTATACAGTTTGGTCCACTCTCTTGGTCTTATTGAGGACTCGGGCAGCAACATTCTGAACTAATTGCAGCTGTTTGATGGATGTTCTAGGGAGACCCGTGAGAACAGCGTTACAGTAGTCCAGTCTACTGAAGATAAAAGCATGGAGAAGTTCTTCTAAGTCCTGCTGAGAAGTCAGTCCTTTAATCTTCGACATGTTCTCTAGGTGATAACAGGCTGACTTCACTGCTGTCTTAATGTGGCTTCTAAAATTCAGGTCTGAGTCCAGAACCACTCCCAGATTTCTGGCTTGGCTATTGATTTTTAGCTTCGCTGCTTGAAGCTGAATGCTGACTTTGAATCTTTCTTCACTGCCTGCAAACACTATTATTTCTGTTTTGCTTTCATTTAGCTGAAGAAACTTCTGGCACATCCACTGTTTAATTTGATCAATGTTTGAATTGGATTACAGTCTCCTGGTAAGATGGTTAGATATATCGCGTCTAGAGACAACTTTTGTTGTATTAGACGCTATATAAATAAAATTTAAATTTAAATTGAATTGAATATATATTTGTGTCATCTGCCTAGTATGGTAACACGTTTTTCTTTTCATAATTAGAGCAAGTAGATGTTAAACAACAGAGGCCCCAGAATTGAACCTTGGGGAACTCCACATGTTACTTTTTCTGTCTCTGAATTGTAGTTACCGTATTTTTGCGACCATTAGGCGCGTTCAAACGTCTTTTTTTTTTTTTAAATGTACGGCGCGCCCAATGACGCAATGTGCCCATTGTATTATTGTAAAGGCTGATTTATGGTTCCGCGTTACACCTACACAGAGCCTACGGCGTAGGGTACGCGGCGACACACACCGTACGGCGTACCCTACGGCGTAGGGCTGCGTCGACTTAATGCGGATCCATAAAGCAGACGTAATTGAGTTAAAGGGGGAAGAGGGGCCCGTGATTTGCGGACGTAGTAGGGACCACCATGAGAACGTTAAAGGGGGAAGGGGGGCGCGTGAATTGCCCGTGATTGCCCGGCGGCGGCTCCGTGGCGGGACACCTGGGGCGGACAGGGAGACTCGGCCTCCCTACCAAGAAGGAGATGCGGCTCCCGGGGGAGCTGCGCCACAGAGGCGGGCCCGTAGGCCGGAGGAACCAACCAACCGAGCGGCAGGCGACGTGTCGGCGGGCTCTGTCCTTTACTGTTGAAGGATTGTAAAACGGAAAGTGACTCTGCTGCTCAGCGCGGTCAGAGAGCTGCGGGCTTGTGCCCATCGCAGCTGATCAGTTCTCCCGGTCTCAGCGCGATCAGGCTCGGATGAATGCAGAAACGGAGGATGAAGATTTCGATGGGTTTGATTAATGTAATAACTTAAATAAAGTACAATCAAACTAAGTGTTTCTCCCACTATATTTTTAAATATGCACACTTGTATGCTTGTGTGTGTGTGTGTGTTGTGCGGCACGCGTGTGTGTGTGTGTTGTAAGGTGGCGCTCCGTGTGTGTAGACGGCGCCTTTTCGGTCGGTGCGCCGTGTGTGTGTTTTAAATCCAAAAATGACACACAAAACTGAGGGTGCGCCTTTCCACACGGCGCGCCGAATGGTCGCGAAAATTCGGTAACTAAAGACACAAAATAGTGCTGTGCCAGAAAGTCCCACCCAGCTTTCAACCGTTCTATCAAGAATATTATAGTCCACCATGTCAAAAGCAGCACTGAGATCCAGTAAGATTAAGACTAAAATGTTTGCACTAACCATACAAGAGTGGATGCCATTAAGGACCTTTAAAGACCTTTAGCTGTCTCAGTGCTGTGATGTGAAACCTGACTGGAATGAAAAAAGTCATTTAGTGTCAGGAGGTTGTACAGCTGCTGAAAAACAGCCTTTTCTATGATTTTACTAAGAAAGGGGGAGGTTTGATACGGATCTATAGCTGTTCATAACTGACCTGTCTAGACTGTGACTTAATGGTGGCTGTTTTAAGACACCTGAAAGCAGAGATGCACTTACATTGTCTAGAAGCTCTGAGTATGGACGATGTGCAACACTTTTTAAAAACAACCCTGTTGGCAGAGTATGAAGGCAGCAAGTGCTGGAATTCAGGGGATGTATGATTTTATCCAGATTCTTATGAGTCACTGGACAAAATTGTGTCATAGTTTCTCTCAGTGGACATGGAACCGGCACATATCCTGGTTAGGAGGGCGATGACCCGTCAGGAGTTTAGGGGGGCTGAAGAGGGTGCTGGTCGCTGGTCCTGGTCGTTGCTGCTGTTCCATTCAATTCAATTTTATTTGTATAGCGTCTAATACAACAGATGTTGTCTCTAGGATCTTTCCAGAGACCCAGAACATGAACATAAACCCCCGAGCAATTATTACATAAACAATGGCAGGTAAAAACTCCCCTAGTAGGAGAAAAACCTTAAGCTAAACAGTGGCAAGAAAAACTCCCCTTTAGGAGGAAAGAAACCTGGACCAGGACCAGGATCATAAGGGGGGACCCTCCTGCCGAAGGCCAGACTTGGGGTCGGGGACGTCAGCAGCACAGCAGGCATGTGGAAGCAGCAGCGGGATGACCAGAGCGGGGGGACCGGGACCGCAGGCCAGCACGCAGCTCCCGAAGCTCCGGCCTGCAAACATGCACAAAAGAGAAAAAAGGGGGGCCAGCACAAGAAACTACAGGAACGATGAACAAAAATGATAGCTATGAGATATTTATAATAAATAAAAATGGAAATGGAGAAGAGAGGAAGGGAAGAGGAGAGGAGAAGAAGGGTGAGAGGCACCGCCCCGTGGATCATGTCGGTGCCCCCCTGCAGCATAGGCCTATAGCAGCATATCTACCGCGAAGCTATATTTGAGATTAACTATTATAGTCTTGTTCTATAGCTGCAACTATGACTACTGACTGTAACACACTAGAGTTTACACTACCTAGAGATTTACCCTGTTAACAGGGTTAGAGGCAAATAAGGACCATTCTTCTTCCTTCAGATATCTCTCCTTACTTAAGCTCTCCCTGGGTGAGGGCAGATGTAGTTCCTCCTCAAGGTTTCCGCTGGGCTTTAGTTTGGACTTCTCTATGACATAATTCCTCGTTCATCTCCAAGCAAAGATGGATGATGCAGGAAGTAAAATACGTTGGATTGTGAACAGTTTCACCACTGATTTATTAAAATTTAAACCATTTATATGAATCCAAATTTACCTTTAAAGGATGCCTGCGTTCCTAATTAGGGCCGGAGCACTTACAGTGCGAAGGCCCTATTTTATCTGTAGGAATCTTTTTTTTCCTTTTCCTTGTTTTTTTTTTTTTTTTTCTGACGAAATGAGGGCCTTTTTTCCCCCTAAACGTACCCCAAAAGTCACTAAATTTTGCAAGCAAGCCAGGCCTGGCAAAAAATGTGATATTTAATGGTTTGCATTAATGGGCGTGGCCTAACGGCTCAACAACGCCCCCTAGAAAACTTTGTGCCTCAAGCCCCACAATACAGTTTGTCGTACATGCACGAAAATCGGTACACACCTGTATCATGTCACAACTTAAAGAAAAGTCTCTTGGCGCCATGGCCCAAACCCAACAGGAAGTCGGCCATTTTGAATTAATCGTTTAACTTTGGCGCAATTTATGCCATTTCTTCGGCCGCTTCTTCGCCCGAACCGAAACATGCACCCAGGTGTGTTATACATCAAAATGTGCGTGTAGATCCTGCGACGATGCGCATTACTTTTCTCAGTCAAAAGCGTTACCGTGGCGACGATAGACGCCAAAAAGCGCGCCCCCCCTTCATCTGATTGGTCCATATTTGAAATCTTTTCCTTCCTCCTGCATTCAGAGACTTCTTTACTAATCTAGTCACGTCCTTTTTCAGAACCTCAGACTGTTGCTTGGACATATCGTTTGACCTTATATGCAGAGCAATGTTTGTCACAGTCAGATCTTCAGCCGAAATTTTAAGTATTCTCTCCTTCAGATCGTTGACAGGCAGTTGTTTCTTTTACTTCCAAATCTGGATCCACTCGTCAATTCACCTGCATGGACCCCAAAAGGTCAGAGGTTGCATTCATATGTGAATATTTCATAAACTGGAAAAACAAAAACAAAAAAAAAAGAACAACATGGTTGCCATGCAGGCATATTTACTCCTAATTACTGTGTCATTTCCAGCCTCATTTTAACATGAAGGGCATTGTGTGAACTTGCCCTCACTGCCCATTAACTTCTGACCCTGGTCTTCAGCCCTGAATCACTAAAAGATAACAAAAATAATTGTAACCCTGCCAACATGATAACCTTTTAAGAGGTGAAATTGTCATATAATTGGGATGAATAAATGATCCAATTTACTGCCGTTTGGTAAACTTGAAGAATGACATTCAGCAAACTCACATAAAATCTGTTGCTGCAATGAACATTCCTCATAAGCAAGATAATGGAAGAGAAGCTTGTTCAAGTTTGCTTCGTTGGAGGAGATGCTGCCTGTCCTTGAACACACCAAGAGGATTCTCTCTCTACTATCGATTTATCATGTTCTGAAAACGATATACACAAAACAAAATGCAAGCACAATCATTACATTGCACACAGTGAACCACCGTCTAAATTTTAGACGGTGGTTCACTGGTCAGAATAACATTACAGTAATGGTCAAAAAGAATAACCCTTTGTGATGCTAAAGAGACCCATGCCTTTCACCTGTAATGAGCTGGAATGGGAACAGGATGAACTAGGTATAGAAAATGGATGGATAGATGGATGCACGATGCTGGAGAGGATGTGTTTAAATGTCTTGGGATGAGCTAGTTAAAACCCAGAGTTCAGTCGCAATGAAAAATCTATAAAATCACTCAGAGATTGTTACATACCAGACAAACAGATTGATTTTTGGGAGAGGTAAAGCCGTTCTGCAGTGAGGAATATGCAACATCCCAGCAGCGAGACGTGCCAGTTAGCAGAAAGATGACCCAAGAGCTGAAGGAGCAATAAAAAACAGCAAATTAAAGCTGCAAGCAGCGATGAACGGTCCTCCACCCTTGTGCACGTTCAGGCTGCAGTGGAAGCTTGTATGACTTGATGTAGATTCTTCAGACCTGGACATTTAGCGGATGAAACCACCCATGACTCATGTCAAACCATTCAAAAGTTATAGCAGAAAAAAGGGACTATCACAGATTGACTAATCAGAAGAAGGGGCGGGGCTAATTCAGGCCAATGAAGGTCAAGTATTCAATACCGAGTCAGATGACACCACCCAATAAGATCCACAAATAGCTAATTCTGAGGGGTGAGTAGTAACGCACAGGCACGTTTTCTGTTGTTTTAGTCTCTTTTGCATATCGTTCATATCCATGTGTTATTTTGCAGCTTCGGGGTCAAAGGCCTATTGTGTCTGATAGTAACCCTCTGAAAAAGATGGTGAATATTTTTGAAAGACATGCACAGGTACTGTATGTATAAAGACATGCATATTGCAACATTTGCTCTCATGACAAATTGTGTCAACTCACAACACGAGCAGCATTGGGGTCGAATGCAAAATGCATCTTTTGATATAACAAAAACAAAGGATTTTAAAGCATTGCAGTTATAAACTCTAGCGATTACTATAAATGTTTATTCTGAACTGTGTAGCTAGTTGGCTAAGTGATTTGTTAGGGCCCGAGCACTGACAGTGCGAAGGCCCTATTGTATCTGTAGGAATTTTTTTTTCCTTGTTTTTTTTTTCCTCCTTCGGACGAAATGAGGGCCTTTTTTCCCCCTAAACGTGCCCCAAAAGTCACCAAATTTTGCACCAAGCCAGGCCTGGCGAAAAATAAGTGATATTTAATGGTTTGCATTAATGGGCGTGTCCTAATGGCTCAACAGCGCCCCCTAGAAAACTTTGTGCCTCAAGCCCCACAATACGGTTTGACGTACATGCACGAATATCGGTACACACCTGTATAATGTTGCAACTTAAAGAAAAGTCTCTTGGCGCCATGGCCGAAACCGAACAGGAAGTCGGCCATTTTGAATTAATCGTGTAATTTTGGCGCAATTTATGCCATTTCTTCAGCCGTTTCTTCGCCCGAACCGTAACGTGCACCCAGGTGTGTTATACATCAAAATGTGCGTCTCAATCCTGCAACTACGCGCATTACTTTTCTCAGTCAAAAGGGTTACCGTGGCGACGATAGACACCAAAAAGCGCGCCCACCCTTCATCTGATTGGTCCATATTTAATAGTTCCTACTTTCTTCCATAACCTTTGAATGGTTTGACATAGAGAGTCGTGGGTGGTGTCATTGGACTCGGTTTTGAGTTCTTGACCATAATTGGTGCAAATTAGCCACGCCCCTTCTTCTGATTGGTTAATATTTGATAGTCCCTATTCTCTGCCATAACTTTTGAACGGGTTGTGATAAAGACATGTGGGTGGTGTCTACGGACTCGGTATTTAGTACTTGACCTTCATTGGCCTGAATTAGCCCCACCCCTTCTTCTGATTGGTCGATATTTGATAGTCCCTATTTTCTGGCATAACGTTTGAATGGTTTGATATAGAGAGTAGTGGGTGGTGCTTTAATTAGGGCCCGAGCACTTACAGTGCAAAGGCCCTATTGTATCTGTAGGAATTTTTTTTTCTCATTTTTATTTTTCTGACGAAATGAGGGCCTTTTTTCCCCCCTAAACGTGCCCCAAAAGTCACCAAATTTTGCACGTGCCCCCGTCCCTTCATCTGATTGGTCGATATCTGATAGTTCCTACTTTCTGCCATAACTTTGGAATGGTTTGACATAAAGACTCGTGGGTGGTGTCATCGGACTCGGTTTTGATTCCTTGAACATAATTGGTGCAAATTAGCCCAGCCCCTTCATCTGATTGATCAATATCTGATAGTCGATTTTCTGCCATAACTTTTGAATGGTTTAATATAGAGAGTCGTGGGTGGTTTCATCCTCTAAATGTCCAGGCCTGAAGAATCTACATCAAGTCATACAAGCTTCCACTGCAGCCTGAACGTGCACAAGGGTGGAGGACCGTTCATCGCTGCTTGCAGCTTTAATTTGCTGTTGTTGTTGTTGTTCTAAGTTATTTTTGACTGAGGCAGCCGGATGACTGACTCTCCCGGAGTGAGATCCGCAGAGGGAGGTCACACCCTTGTCACCTCCATTTACACCGATGAAGAGCCACATAACGATGTCCTTTCAGCTGCCAGAGGAACAGCTGACAAAGTGGGAGTATGAAAACCTACCTGCTGTTCGCATGAATGACTCTGATGGAGTCTCAGCTGCCGCTCAAGTAGGACCTGAAAGAACGACAAGGTTCCTCCGCTCACTGCCTACATCCCTGTGCTGCATATCCTGCTGAGTTATTCATTGGTTTTCTTCGCCTTAAAGAATAGAACTACTTCCATAATGTGTGTACAATATATCAGGTGGTCTCAGGTTTGAATCCCAGATTAACTCAACTCATCCCAATCTCCGTTGGTCCCCTGCACACCCACAAAACTAGACATAAACACCTTATTATAGGGAAAAAACGTTAACTTGTGGGAACAAGTATGAGTGTTGTGTGTCGGGGAAACACAGATCTGGAATGAGTTGAATGATGGGCTTTAAAAAGTCACAGTCCATCTCCATATTCAAACGGCAGTTAACGAAACAATTGTTAAGCTCATATATAGAAAAATGTACACTTAAATCATCATCACAAAATGTTTCATGTCAAGTGTTTGTAATGTGATATGTTGTATGTAAGTGTTAGTCTAGTATAATGTGCATGTTGTATTGTTTAGTGTGTATTAAGTGCAAGTGTATGTATGTATTCCTGTCTACTGTATTTATGTTCATTGGCTCCTTCCATAAGCTTTTGATTCTCCAGGAGAATAATTCACATGTGTGAGTGTCAATAAATCAAAATCAATCAATCAAAAAAAGTTTTTTTTTTTCTGGCTTACTTTTTAGGAGGTGTGGCTTATTTTGGGCTAGGGCGTGTCTGCCGTCTGTCCTTGGGGCTGTGTGGCGTGTAGAAGCTCTTCCATCTCTGCCCCGCTCTGACACCGAGCTCCAGCCCATCATCCCTCACTCGCACTGCGTGACCCCCTTCAAAATGTGCCCAAAGTTTAGGACGGGAGTGAACGACTGCACACAATCTGACTGACTGAAAGCACGATAAGTAATTCGTTACACATTTGCATTACTTCCAATGAAATGCCTTTACCACAACAGTATTTATCTTCAGTCTCAAAGGGACTTTTGACTTTCAATTCTACAAATTCATTCCATAATTTTAATGGATAATCACTTTAGTTCAGTTGGTTTATGAGTCACATATTTGAGTTGAAAGAGTGAGTGAAATGACTTTGAAGATTACAAGGCCACAGGTCTTCATGTTACTCTCCATTCCCGTTCATTAATGCTATCAATTAAGAAATGCAGCTGAATTACTGAACCATATAAAACATCATTATTTTTAGGGCCCAAACACTTACAGTGCGAAGGCCCTATTGTATCTTTAGGAATTTTGTTTTTCCTTTTCCTTTTCCTTTTTATTTTTCCAACGAAATGAGGGCCTTTTTGCCCCCCTAAACGTGCCCCAAAAGTCACCAAATTTTGCACCAAGCCAGGCCTGGTGATAAATGTGATATTTCATGGTTTACATTAATGGGCGTGGCCTAACGGCTCAACAGCGCCCCCTAGAAAACTTTGTGCCTCAAGCCCCACAATACAGTTTGACGTACATGCACGAAAATCGGTACACACCTGTATCATGTCGCAACTTAAAGAAAAGTCTCTTGGCGCCATGGCCGAAACCCAACAGGAAGTCGGCCATTTTGAATTAATTGTGTAATTTTGGCACAATTTATGCCATTTCTTCGGCAGTTAATGCGGCTCGAACCGTAACGTGCACCCAGGTGTGTTATACATCAAAATGTGCGTCTCCATCCTGCGACGACGCGCATTACTTTTCTCAGTCAAAAGCGTTACCGTGAAGGACGATAGATGCCAAAAAGTGCGCCCCCCTTCATCTGATTGGTTGATATCTGACAGTTCCTACTTTCTGCCATAACTTTTGAATGGTTTGACATAGAGAGTCGTGGGTGGTTTCATCCGCTAAATGTCCAGGCCTGAAGAATCTACATGCAAGTCGTTAAAGGGCTTCCACTGCAGCACGCCTGAACGTGCACAAGGGTGCGAGGGCTTGCAGCTTTAATTATCTTTCGTTTTTTTCTTTGGTCGTTTGTTTTGGGCTTGTTTTCAGAGTCCCAGTTGCTTTATTTTTATTGGGATCTTGCAACTCTGCCTTAAAGAACTCACAGCTCCGTCTCGTCCCTCGGCGCTTGGCTCTCAGGCTGCAGACTAACTTGTCGTTCCTGGAGTTTTTAGAGGCAGAACTGAAGGCAGATCTTTCGGCTATCAAGCCTCTTATCAGGCTTCTCCCTGTAGAGGAATAAACTTGACTTCTTGAATTAAAATGAATTTGACTGAATTGTAACGTTAATCTGACTGAACTTGTTCGCTCTCTGTGTAAAGTGGCTGGAGATGAGTTTTGTAGTGAAGTGGTGCAATTTTGTTTCAATGCTCATTTGAGTGAAAATGTAAAAGCAAAAATATTGGACATTAGGAGAACATTTCATTCAACAGAAGGAAACACAAATATTAACTGGTCCAGTCATATTCAAGAATAAGAATCTACTTTCTCGCCAGGTTTGTGCAAACGAACAAGTAATTTGATATGGTAGACTTTGTCACTCAAGGTTCAATAAAACAAATAGAACACACATAGTCACAACATATACATACACGCTCACACACACACACACATACAGCCACTCAGACATATACATATACACACGGAACATACAAACACATAGCCACACACACACACACACACACACATAGCCACACACACACACAAACATACACACACACACACATAGCCACACAGACATATACATACACACACACACACACACACACACACACACACACACACACACAGACATATACATACACACACACATACACACATAGCCACACAGACATATACATACACACACACATACACACACACACACACATACACGCACACACACACACACACACACACATAAAAAAAGAGTGGTAATGCAGATAATAGTTGACATGTTTAGCGTTTGTTCTCCCGATTGAAGGGTTGCATGTCTAAAAGAGGTTATATTGTTGATTGTAAATGCTTGTGTTGGATTTGGATTTTCACTGAAACACTGAAAAGCAGGTGATGTTCCAAATTAACTTCTGCGACAATGTCTGTGTTTGGTCTCGTCAAAGAATAAAGTAAACTATAAAAATAAAACTGTTAAAACCAAGTGACAAACTGAGCTTCACACAGCACAAATAACGAGACAAACATTCCCTCTGCAGGATGCACTTAAAGAAAAAAACCAAAGGCCGTGTTTCATGGGCTGTATAGGTATCGACTGTGTATTCCTGTCTTCACATATGATCAATACCAGTGTATAATGTCTGTTCTCCATCGCTCCTAATAATGAGCCTCAACCAAAGCCAAAGTCTCATTTAGTTTAGCTTTGAAAGAATAACACCGTTATTAGTTACAAAGGTTGCATTGATTAATATCCCCTCTCACCCATCGGCAGATGAGTTATTCTCCGTAATGGAACATGCTCCGCTGAAAGAATCGATTTGGTTTCTGTGGAAGTAATGAAAAATATCTGGCTAACATCAGAGAGAGGAATAAAAGAGGAGAATCATGGGTGGAAGGCAGCGAGGCCGAGACTCTTCTACGTGTCTGAACTTTATCGAGTAGAAAACAAAGTAACAAGGTGGAAAGGGGAGGAACCAAAATAAACCAAAATCGTGAATTTACACGTTCTATTTTCTGCCAAAACGACAGGAAAGCTGCACGACTAAACCTCCCATAGAGTTCCTTCCTTCCGTCCTTCCTTTTTCCCTTTCTTCCTTCTTTCCTCCTGCTCTCTCCTTCCTTCTTCCCTTCCTTTTTCCCTTCCTTCATTCTTTCCTTATTTTCTTCCTTCCTTCCTTCCTTATTTTCTTCCTTCCTTCCTTCCTTCCTTATTTTCTTCCTTCCTTCCTTCCTTCCTTCCTTCCTTCCTTCCTTCCTTCCTTCCTTCCTTCCTTCCTTCCTTCCTTCCTTCCTTCCTTCTTTCTTTTCTCCATTCCTTCCTTCTTTTCTCCATTCCTTCCTTCTTTCCTTGTTTCCTTCCTTCCTTCTTTCCTTCGTTCCTTCCTTCCTCCCTTCCTTCCTTCTTTTCTCCATTCCTTCCTTCCTTCCTTCCTTCCTTCCTTCCTTCCTTCCTTCCTTCCTTCCTTCCTTCCTTCCTTCCTTCCTTCCTTCCTTCCTTCCTTCCTTCTTCCTTTGTCTCCGTCCTTGACCCGAAGAGGAGAATCATGGGTGGAAGGCAGTGAGGCCGAGACTCTTCTATGTGTCTGAACTTTATCGAGTAGAAAACAAAGTAACAAGGTGGCAAGGGGAGGAACCAAAATAAACCAAAATCGTGAATTTGCACATTCTATTTTCTGCCAAAACTACAGGAAAGCTGCACAACTAAACCTCCCATAGAGCTTGAAGTGAAACACATCCGGCTTGTGGACAGATTTATAATGAGTCATTTGATTTCTGGCCAACAGCAATTATACATATGGCAGAATATGTACTCTGCACCTTCAAATAAACCCACTATCACTCATTAAATTCAGCTGCATAAGGTATATTTTGCGGAATTAAAAAGAGAAATGGCACTTTTTTTCTTGTTTTTTTTTTTGGTGTCCATGTAGCATCCCTCCGGAGGTGAGGACTAGATACCATTCTGATAATCTAATCCCCGCCTCCTCCTCCTCCCGTCTTTTCACAGCTCCTGCCTATCTCTGTGACTGAGGCAGAGACCGTTGGAATGCCAGATGGTGTGTGTTACACTTGTTTTGCTGTCACAGGGCTGTTATTTATACACTACAGAGGCAGACGCATCCCCCCCCCCCCCACCCCATGAAAGCTTTTGTTTTTGAAGCCTGAGAAAGGGGAGAGCAGAGATGAGCAAAAGACAGACAAAAACAAATGTCCCTATTAGATTATCACCTCGGCCCCAGTAGAGAAACTCTTGTCCTGTCTTGTTTGGGTGTGTTTGTGTGTATGTGTGTGTGTGTGTGTGTGTGTGTGTGTGTGTGTGTGTGTGTGTGTGTGTGTGTGTGTGTGTGTGTGTGTGTGTGTGGCTGCGCTGGTGTGGGTTTGGGTGTGGGCACCTCCCTTTCCACACTGCCAGGAACAGAAAAGAGCAGTCTGATATCTCAATATCAATGGTATTAGCCCTGGAAAGAGGCCATGGATCACTTTAATGCCGCCGCGTGTACAGGAAGCCTCCAGTAGCAGATCGATGATACATGTCCCTTTGCCATCCGTGACATCTAGCAGCGAAACACGCATGCACACACCCCCTACGATGCCTTTTCACCACACACACAAACCCCCTCCCCTTACCTACTCAATAAACTGAGAAAAAGCAATATCTCTGGTGAAGGCAGAGGAATATGATTAAAGGTCTAGCGTCGCAGGTATCATCCCATGAGCTGTTAACAGCAAGCTAAACGAGGCAAAGTGAATTACCTGCAGCTGTCACCCTGCAGCCCGCAGAGCCACCGTCGCGGGCCTGCAACGTTCACAGCATTGTTTCCCATTATCATGATAAACACAAGTCCAGAAAAGCAGATTGAGCCTTTTTAAAAAGAAAGAAAAAAACTGTATTGTACTGTATTTTCAGGGAGATGATTTTGTCAATGTTTCCACAGAGGAGTTACAAGGCAAACACAATTATAAAAATGTCATTTTCACTATTCGGGGGCATGCAGGCGTTGGTGGAAACTCGCCACCGGTCTACGGCACTTACCTTGGCAAATGTTTTCATATGGTAATAACTCCCAGTCACATCCATTTTGCCGCTTTCTTTCACTCACAAATGAGCCTGTGACAATAAAAGCAAGAGCCTACCTCCTTTGCAGATGCTTAAAACCTCAAGGTGGCCCCGAAAGCCTAATTTTCCAATTCTTTCTTGACTTCACACTTCAGAAATAACAGAGAAAATACAATGGAGTTAATTAATTTGAGCAAACAAGGACAAGAGCTGTCGCTAGTGTTGTTTTTGTCAGCCTGTTTCAATTTCAGTTTTAGTCTAGTCTTTGGGTCAAGCTATCATTTTAGTTTTTATTAGTTTTAGTCATGTTCATTCTCCTTTTAGTCGTGTCAAGTTTCAGTCGACTAAAAGTCTGAGCATTTTAGTTTTATTTTTGTCAGAATTGTCCAGGACCATTTTAGTCTAGTTTTAGTCAAAGATTGTATTTAGCCAAACCCATTTTACAATTCAAACAAGGTTATCTTATTATTAGTGCCAAAGCTGCGCCATGAGGCACTCCTCCTCCATAGCTATGCCATATCAATGGAGGAGGAGTGCCTCTATCGTTATCCTGCGTGTTTATTATTATTCATTTTCCGGACAGATTTCGGTTCACTACTTCTCCTACATATTTCAGAGGACCCATCATATATCAAAACGTGCGGCTCGATCGGGAATAGTGTGCTATGACTTTTGGTGTTGAAATTCCCAGTTATTCCAAAGTTATTCCCAAAAAAAACGGCCAAAAAAACCCATTCAAAGTGGATGGGAAAAAGTTTAAAAAAAAAGCCAAAATTCACTGTTTTTCTGATTCACCTAACCTTCTCATACTTGCACGTAGAATGGTAATTCAAACTTCAAAACGGAGGAAAACATCTCTTCTCTCCAGAACACCAAACAGTTTTTTCCTAGGATGTACACTCTTCAAAATATGAGCACTCAAGCGAGGACTGGAAATCACTTTTTAGTCAAATCTAGAGTGCGGGTGTCGGTTGTTAGAGGGCGAGAAAAAGTAAAAAAATAATCTGAATTTTTATTTGTAACTCGAGCTCACGGCCGAACCATAAAAGGGAGACAAATAATTTTTGGTCAGAATGTAGACATAAGTATTGGGATTCATAAAATGTGACTTTGACAGGCGGGGTATGCACAAAATTTAAACGGGGGGGGCTAGAGCGCTGCCAAAACCTGTCTCGGTCTCCATTGGCTGTAATGTTTGTAACGTTTTCTTCAAAAGAATCTCACTCTGTCTTCGCACTGAGCTAACTCAATCATTTTAAGGAATATCTGAATAAAATTAAAATGGTCAGAATCTGTTGGCTGCCGTGTCTCTCACGATGTTTTCGTTTTTCTGCTACGAGCTACGGTTTGATCACAAATCAGAGTGATTTTAGACCTTGTCAGAAGTCAAAATCTGGGTTTTTCTCACAGCCAAACCGGAAGGTTCTGAAGAGAGGTTCTTGTTGCCGCAGCAACCAGAAGTCAGCTGCTGAGTCATTGGCTGCGTCCGAAATTGCATACTTCCACCCTTATGAGTATGTAAAATGAGTATGTGAGATTTTTTTTGTGCATCTGAAACATTAGAACATACTCAATAGTATGTACTATCCATACTCATTCCGGAGAAATTATGGACACTAGCCGAGCAGAAACTTTCCACAATGCAATGCAGTGGTGTTTGTTTGCTAAGTGATACGTATATGTCATAAGTATAATATAAAGTATAATAATATTAGGATATAATATTAATATTATAATAATCGTATATAATAATATTATATGATGTCATCTTGTTTCGGCCAGAATAAACGGGAAAGAGTGGAGCAGTGCTGCTGTGACACGTCACTTCCTCCCAACGGCAGGAAGTAACGTGTGCGCTCTTAATAGTACGTCCGAATTAATGCACACTACTGATATTTACTCAAAAGTGTGCCGAATTTAAGTATACTTTTTAGTATATAATTTTTAGTATGGCATTTCGGACGCACCGATTGCCTCAGCCAGAACTGGTCACATGACTCAGTCAATAAAGACTTCATATACTTTAACCTGTAAAATGGAGACGCCTCAAAGAATTCTGTGAAATCTGACCCCTGACCTTTGACCTTACCCGACCCCCAGTCCTGCAGCCTCACGGCCGGGAAGCTGGAACCGGTTCATGGTGTGTGTATATATATATATATATATATATATATATATATATATATATATATATATATATATTTTATATATATTAAATACCCCCCTCACACACACACACACACACACACACACACACACACACACACACACACACACACACACACACACACACACACACACACACACACACACACACACACACACACACACACAGTAAATCCCAGTAAATGCTATAACTTTTGAATGTTTTGACATAGAGAGTCATGGGTGGTGTCATCGGACTCGGTATTGAGTCCTTGACGATAATTGGTGCAACTTAGCCCCGCCCCTTATTCTGATTGGTCGATATGTGATAGTCTGATAATAAGTGATTAAATGCGCTGACACTTAATTGCCAAGATGGCGGCCGCATGGCGTGTCAACGATGAGACGTCTATGTATACATGTCTATGGTTTCACTACTATGAAGGGTTAAACCGTGAATTCTGGTCAAAGAATGCTGTGGATAGACTGAAAATGACGACGAAACGGTAAGGAAATAAAATATACGGCATTTGGTATTTGGGATTTGCTAAAATATTGTGCAGAAGAACATGCAATCTGATGTGTGGGCTGTGAAATGTGAACTTTGGCTTTCTATTTGTTTTGAGATTGGCATGAAGTGGTCGGCCCAGAAAAGATTATGTTCGGTATCATCTGAAAGTGTAACTTTTCTAGTTTCATATGATACCCACTACGTCCGGGTGGAGAAAATGTATCTTGTGTTCTGTTGTATTTTGTTGCGGGTGTTGCTCGTGTTGGGGGCGCCATCATTGTTGCATATGTATTTCTAAGATGTTATAAATCAAATGATTTGTTGACAAAACCTACCTGGAGTTTCGACATATTGGCTTTAGGGCTTCTTGTTTGAGAAACAGTTGAAAGAAAATACCCTGACAGCACTAGTGACTTGATTTGAGGGCTTTTAACTGTGCTGTATCTCGAGTGTTGCTCCTCGTTTCTAATCCACTGTGGGTAAATCCATCTCCTAAATTACCAACCGTCGCTGCACACATTATCCTAGAACATAAATTTGGACATGAGAACCACTTTGTTCATATTTATCAAAGTTTGCACCTTGAATGTTTGCAAAAAGAGGACTTTCTGTAATACCTAATCAAACTTCGCTCAAGGTGCAGAGCTCCACCAGGGCCAATATTGCATCTTTTCTGTGATACATGAGTTTCAGATTGGAGCTATTAAGTTATTTTCAGCTGCAGCCACTGGTATTCACATGTTAATTAACGCTTTGCATTTCTTCAAAATGGCTTCAGAGGACATGTGGGCCTTTGTAGATGAAGGCTTTGGAAATTAATATCCCTTATATGAGAGCTGCTTTCTCAGGTTTGGTGTCAACTGGAATTTCTTTGAGGTCTACTGTCTTTTGTAAATATATGTGTTTTATATAATCCATAATAATACGGATTATTATTTTTCTTCCCGCAATATCTCCCCCAAAAGTCCAGTATTTGCTAAGTGAAGGGCGGTCTGAAGGTTGAACATAAATACAAATAAAACTTGACCTATACTTTGAGACGGTTTCATTTTAAAGGTGAGACTTGTTTTTGTCTTGGAGAATGCAATTCAAGTGCTACGTGAGTCCCAGGCCAGGCCGCTGTTTTATTAGTTTTTCTGTCTTTCATTGTTTGATTAGATCTCAACAATGTCACTCGGTCAGTTTCAAAAAGAAAACTTCAGAGATTTATGCTCCAGAATAATGTCAGGAACCAAGATCATGGTTTGTGGTTCAAGATTCTCTCAATTATTGTATTAACTTTTGAAAAGGCTTAAATATATCTACATACAGTATACACACGCATATATACCAGCAGGAGTCTCTGTGTGGAGTTTGCATGTTCTCCTCGTGATGGCGGGGGTTTTTTCCGGTTACTCTGCCTTCATCCCACGGTTCAAAAACACGTACCGATTGATTCTACTGAATTGCTGGTAGGTGAGTGGGAGCATGTGTGGCTCTTTCTCCAAACATTAGGCCTGTGATTGTGGCTAACGTTGTCACTGGCCACACTCAGGCCACGTTTACACGTAGCCGGGTATTTACAAAAAGGGATATTTCCCCCTCTATGTTTTGAAAAATACCATCATTTCCAGGAACCTGCATAAATATCTGTTAAGGTGCTATGAGCAGCCAAACCTACAGGGGGCAGTGTAACGAGAAGATAAAGTCATGCTAGCCAATCAGAATCCTGGAAAAAAACATCAACAAATGACACGAGTAACTTCCAGTTACTTCCAAGATGAACGAGAGTCTTTCGTTTGGAGTGACAGAGAAGTGGAGTTACTTTTAAGTGTGACGTTAGAATATAAAACAGGAAAACATACGAGAAATCACCCGGTGTGTTCAAACAAATTGTAAACACAGGTGTCACTCATGACGCTCGTGACGTTTCTGTCTCATAATGTGACGTTCTGAAGCCTAAATGTCCATTTCCCTCTGTTTACAAGCAAACGTGAAGACGGAGTTTTTGCAAATCTCCACTTTGGCCGGAGTTTTCAGGAATGATCGTCTTTGGAGACTATGAGCTTCGTTTTCGTGTAAACGAACGGCCAAAACGCATGAAAACACCACCGTTTTTGCGTCGTGTAAACGGGGCCTCAGTCTCCTCCTCCGCTGTCGGGTCAATGCCGTTTCAGTTATTCAGGCTGGCAAGTTATCCTCCGGTGGGATGATGGCCTTTTCATCAGATGCAGTAGAAAACATCTAATTTTATAATTTTTGCTTTAACATTGTGACTCTTTTTTTCCTTTTCTCTTTTGTGCGCCGCTTTTTTGTTTGGGCTTGCTAGGCATGATGCTACGCTATTTTTGTTGTGTATTTTCTTTTGTTTACTACTTCTTTTGCCTACTCCAGCTCTTTGCAGGCGAAAGGCAGAGGTGCAGCCTGGACAAGTTACGTCGCAGGGGCCACTTTTAGACGAACAACCACTCACCCACACATTTACGGACAATTTAGACCTGTCAATCAACCTGACATACATGTCTTTGAACTGTGGGAGGAAGCTGGAGTGCCCACCAATATCTATTTATATATATTAAAGTTAGATGAACGTAGAAGGCTAGGAGCAACATTGCGTAAATCTCAACATTTCCAGTGGAAATACAACCAAAAAGATGATTCTTCCTGTTAAAATGAAAACAGAAATAAAAAAACATGTATATATACCACAAGCCCAGTCTGTTCTTTATGTTCTTTGAATGTAATTGGTACATATACCCATTTGATGTGGGAATGTCCAGGTGTTAACTCCTTTTGGCGTCAAGTTGTAGATAAGATTTTTTTTTCTCTTTTGTGCATGTTTGCAGGCCGGAGCCTCGGGAGCTGCGTTCTGGCCTGCGGTCCCGGTCCCCCCCCCAAACATATTTTTTTTCTTCATTGTTATCCTACCTCGCATGGGAAATTACTTTGAAAATCAATAAAAAGTTGGTCATAAAAAAAAAACATGTATATCTTTTCTTCTCTTGAATAGCCAGAGAGTTTGTAATCCTTATAGGATAGCATTGTGGCTCCTCTTCAAGCAAGATAATATTTGATCCTGCTGCTACACTAATCAGTTTATGATAGGAGTCTCATGGAAGGAAGAAAATAATGTAA
Source organism: Cololabis saira (assembly GCF_033807715.1). Classification (NCBI taxonomy): domain Eukaryota; kingdom Metazoa; phylum Chordata; class Actinopteri; order Beloniformes; family Belonidae; genus Cololabis; species Cololabis saira. The sequence continues at coordinate 18,186,910 of NC_084603.1, forward strand.
ATAGAAGAAGAAAAGCAAACTGCGACTAGGATGCAGAGTGGAGGCAGCTGGTCGCTGTCAGTCCTCCGGCGTGATACGTACCCTTGTCATTGTCTGGGTGTCACTGTGACATATGCTCTGTCAAAGCCAATGGACTTTAAAATGGTTTGTTCTGTGATCAGCACTGAAAGTAGAAAATGAAAAGCTACAAGCAGATACTTCTTGTCGAAACTGCAGGAAACATCAGCGTTTAAAAAAGAAAAAGCAGAAACAAATCCAACGGCTGAAAGCTCCCGTGTTGATGAATGAAGTCAAATAAATTAGGACAGGGGCTCATTTAGTGGCAGACTGACTATTAAAGATGCCATGGGACTTAGCCAGTGATAACATCCATTTTCTCTTTTACATCCATTAAACAGGCAGCAATCAAGGAGATTGACACAATGAGTGCTCGTGAAAAAAGACTTCATGACATGCCCACTTAAGCTAACATTCAATAATCTACTTTCCGCTCTCTTCTTTGCAACAAGCTCCTCGGTGAGGGAAGCAGGCTTATCTGTTTTCTTAAATGGAGTTCAATTAAAAGACTGATGCCTCAGATCAATCTGTCAGTGTTGGTGTGGAGTTTCTGCCACCAGCTACTTCAATTCAATTCAATTCAATTCATATTTATTTTGAGCAATAAATACAACATAACATAAGTGACCCGCGTGCAACAGAAAATTAAACAAATACCTTTTATCAGGTTTATCAGGTGCAGGTTCAAAATACAAATTAATTTCTTAACACTCAAAAGGGAGTGGGAAGAAGAAAACGTATTTAATCCCACCCCTGTTTGTCATTAACAACGTGACATATTTTTTTTAAGGCTTCCTCCTGTCTCAACATTTAAACCAAAACAATGAACAAAAGACCTATATCAAATTATGATAAAAATTAAAGCTGCAAGCAGCGATGAACGGGCCCTCGCACTCACGGCCACCGCCCCCCATAAGCATATCAGAAATGACACCACCCACGACTCTCTATGTCAAACCATTCAAAAGTTATAGCAGAAAATAGGAACAACCAATCAGAAGAAGGGGCGGGGCTAATTTGCACAAATTATGGTCAAGGATTCAAAACCGAGTCCGATGACACCACCCACATGTCTTTATCACAACCCGTTCCAAAAAATATGGCAGAGAAAAGTTTTCTAGGGGGCGCTGTTGAGCCGTTAGGCCACGCCCATTAATGCAAACCATTAAATATCTAATTTTTCGCCAGGCCTGGCTTGGTGCAAAATTTGGTGACTTTTAAGGCACGTTTAGGGGGAAAAAAGGCCCTCATTTCGTCGGAAGAAGGATAAAAACTAGGAAAAAAAAATTCCTACAGATACAATAGGGTCTTCGCACTGTCAATGCTCAGGCCCTAATTATTCTACAGTTCACTCACCTAAATTTGCACACATTGTGGTTGAAATGCAGATGCATTTCACAACCACAATGCGTTCAAATCCAGGAACAATGTATATTGTCATTAGTTAACTTGTAAAGCACAACCAGCTCGATCAGTGACCCCCCACCCATGAGTCTCTTTGACTAATCACGACAATACATTTTATCTATACTTTATGTACAGATTGATACAACATGGCATCCTGTTGCTGAATGGGAACTAGGCCCAGGACTATTTAAGGACTGGTTGAATGACTTTGTGCAGACTTTCTTTGAATACCAGGTGCCTGTTCAAAAATGATTTGAGGGCAATACTCAAATAAAGATTACACTGCAAGCTGCTCTATAAATGATTATCCGCTGCAGATACATTTGAGAGTTCTGCATTCTCCCCCGTGCTCATTTATGTACTATATTCTATATTAAGTTTTGTGAGTGTGTTTTGATTGTGTAAAAGTGGCAATAATTCTATTGCCAGAAATTGTAATTAGTATTCCTCTTCTAATGTGACTCAGGGACCAAAGTTGTTTGTTTCCAACAATGAACCAAATGTTTGCAAGGTTAAACGTCCCATATTCAACTTGTAACACCATAAGAATATGTCATTTAGGAGAATAATTTTGTTGATAAACTTTAATATTATTCAAAACCTGCACCGAGAGCCACCAGGTTATTGTGGTTTGTGCGTTCCAGTTATAAGTTATAGGAGCTCAGCTGTCTGGAACTTCATGCTCCTGGCAGGGTGCGGAAGCAAACAGGTGCTAGCTGAGGAACCAGACAAAAATGCGGCTCAAAGAGCTTCAGAATAAGGCCCAGTCCCATTCCCCCCCTGGTCCTACTTTTCAGTCCTACCCCTAAATTTTGTGCGTTCCCATGAGGGTAGTGGTGTCTCAATCCCTGTTTGCATCTAGGGGTAGTGGACATAACGAGGGCTAGGAAGTATCAATCTAGCCCTTCACAGCGAGGGATTTCAGATACTGACTCGCCGACCGAGGGCTAGAGAAAATTTCCCAGAATGCTTTACGTCATCATTTGCAGACTGAATCAAACAAAAAAACATGGCAGACATTTGTCGTTTTTAGTGAATAAAATCAATATTTTGAGTTGTTTCTGCATAAAAATGCATTTTGATTACTAGTGAGAAATATATATTTTACCTTCATACCTTCATATTCACTCAGTGAATGTACATAATCACTCGCTTCCTTGTTTTTGCGTTGTATCTTTAGATCTCGCCAGAATAAAGGCTGATTTATGGTTCCGCGTTACACCAACGAGTAACCTACGCCGTAGGCTCTGCGTCGATTTAACGCGTAACCATAAATTCCCGGCGGCTCTTCTCATCCCTGAAAACATCGGAGCAAATTTCTTAACAGGTGTTATTTGGATAAACTGAGCCCAGGTTGGGGATCTTAACGGTTACTTTTACGCCTGAAAAAATATTAAAACTTAATAAAGTGGCATATTAACAGCGCTACAGCGGAAATTAAAACAGCTTTTAGCTCTGGGCTTCCTGATATGGTGTGACGTTTGTGCAAACGTAACTACGCAGTCACTTACGTACCCGAACGTAAACCACGCAGTGATGTAGCAAGTGGTGTCCCAATCCCTAGGGAACATTACAAGGACCCTACGGTTTGTGGCTTCATTTTTAGGGCTAGTGGTAGAAAGTAGGGTGAACATTGAGATTGGCCCTAAAACTTAGAGCCCAGATATACTTGCAGTTTGAGCTGGCGTTCGTGTCCGTTCGCCTGCACCACCAACTGCAATGTCGCTCGCGTAGTACGCGAGGAGAGCGCGTCGTACCGGCGGTGACCGATAGGTGGCAGTAAGCAGAGCAACAGTTGGAAAAGTGATCAAATATTTAGTAGCAGCGGTAGTAGCAGCGGTAGTAGCAGTAGCAGATAAGAACAACGAACAAGATAACATGACACCATTGGATGAAGAGGAAATTATAACATTGCTTTGGTTGCAATCTCGGCATACTGTAAAAAGCGGAATCAAACTGAGGGAGAGATTTAGAGTGTTTTTCTGTCCTAGCAATTGCGTGCGTCCTTGCAAGGCATAGACAGTCCTACACTCCTAATTTCGAGTCGTTCTCGAAAAGCACGTATTTCTTCACAACTGATGTTTGCTATTAGTCTGATTTGGAATCAGTTTCAGCAGAGTCCTTTGTTTGTAACTGGTCTGGTGTTTTGTCACATTTTATTTATTTTATCCTCACTTTTTTCTCACACAGACACGCCTCCTTATTTTCTGGCTCTCTGTACAATACTTTGTTTTTGGGTATCTGGCAACGCTGGTCCTGACTTTTATTTGTACCTATCCACCAAAAAGCAGCTCAGAGTGCCCACCCTCTTCTGAGTCCCGTTACTGTGCTCTGTTATTGGTTCTGTGGGTCGTCTGTAACCGGAGAATTCATAGAAAACACTTATTTATTCATAAAGAAAGGCATCTGTTAGAAGCAGATTGACTCATGATAAGATAGCACCAACCAAATACTAATGTGTGTATAAACAGTTGTTTGTTCAAAGCAAATTTAAAATTACTTTGGTTTGTCCGTAGGGACCCTTTCCACAAATTCACTTAAGTGGAATGACATTGTTGAGTCTTTTCAGAGACGTAACATAACAATTTATTTCGACATAGCTCTGTTGCCTCCTGCACTTACATTAATTGCCATTCTTCTCCAGACATATATTCCGTTTTAATTCCAAACTGCTTCATTTCACATTGTTTTGGTCCCTGAGAAGAGTTTAAGCTCATGAAATAGACCCAGTGTTGTTTTAACCCCTGAATGTTCGTTTAAATCTACATGTAAGTGATGGGACAGAGTATATTTGATTTATTTCACCAATTGGTTAGACGGTTTTCTATGAATATCATACATGTAAGAGGTCTAGATATTACGGAAGAGTATTAGGGCCAAGCAGGAGAAAAATAAAAATAATATTTTAGAGGAGGAAGATTTTTCTTTTCATTATGCACTTTGAGAAAAAAGTCGAAATGTCGAGAAAAACGTCGAAATGTCGCGAAAAAAGTTGAAATGTCAAGAATAATGGTGAAGTACTATTTCAACTTTATTCACGAAATTTCGACTTTATTCTTGAAATTGTATTTCAACATTAATCTCGACATTTCAACTTTTTTCTCGACATTTCAACTTTTTTCTCAAAGTGCATAACGAAAAAAAAATCTTCCTCCTCTAAAATATTATTTTTATTTTTCTCCTGCCTTGCCCTGATACTCTTCTGTAAGACATTGTACCAAATTTGTGAGTAAAAGTGATGCATCATGCTCCCTGAACCATTTATTTGATCCTGATGAATCTTGGCATTAACATCTTGGAATGTGGTTGTGCCAACAGGGGAAAACTAAAAGTGAATGAATAAATACATACAGATGGGAAAAGTCTGTTCATTTAGTACAGTCAGGTGGTCAGGTGACCTCATTTTTGGGGGTTTACTGCATTCCTGAACTGGCGATGGGCAGTATTGACTAAAAAATGTATCACGATGATTTCTGGCATTTATCCCGATAACGATATAAATGACGATAAAAAAAAAAAAAATTCAACTCCACCTTTGTAACTATAAATCTATCACCACATTCAGGCTTTCAGGCTCCTTTCTTTCTTTCTTTCTTTCTTTCTTTCTTTCTTTCTTTCTTTCTTTCTTTCTTTCTTTCTTTCTTTCTTTCTTTCTTTCTTTCTTTCTTTCTTTCTTTCTTTCTTTCTTTCTTTCTTTCTTTCTTTCTTTCTTTCTTTCTTTCTTTCTTTCTTTCTTTCTTTCTTTCTTTCTTTCTTTCTTTCAGGCTCCTTTCTTTCTTTCTTTCTTTCAGGCTCCTTTCTTTCTTTCTGGCTCATTTCCTTCCTTCCTTCCTTCTTTCCTTCCTTCCTTCCTTCCTTCCTTCCTTCCTTCCTTCCTTCCTTCCTTCCTTCCTTCCTTCCTTCCTTCCTTCCTTCCTTCGTTACGCCTGTAACTACGGTTCTATGAGTCCCGGATGACCGCCAGGCGGTGCTGTAAGCAACAATGTCACGTCACCCGTGACCCCTGCATGACCCCCGGAAGGGTATATCTTCCGGCGTCAGCATGGGATCGACTCCTAGAATCTTCTCGCGAGAGCACGAGGATTCGGAGTGACCAGCAGGCCTTGCGATCATCCGGGACTCATAGAACCGTAGTTACAGGCGTAACTTTCGTTCTATTTCGTCCCTACTGACCGCCAGGCGGTGCTGTAAGCACTGGATGACGAATACCAACAATGTCACGTAGGATCCCGGTCACATACCTCACTGACCAGGGGCAGAAGGACCCGGGAGTAGAACCACGCCCAATGGTTGGGAGTGGCGACATTGATCCGGCAAAACCTGGAGAATGTGTCCGGCGACGTCCACGAAGCCGCTGTGCAGATGTCTTCCAGAGGCACCCCCTTCAGGGCAGCCAAGAAGCTGCAACGCTTCTGGTCGAGTGGCACCTCACCCCCACTGGTAAGGGGCGGCCACTGGCCCTGTAGGCATGCTCGACGGTGTCCACCACCCAGTGGGACGGCGCTGTCCAGAAACAGCACGCCCCCTGTCGGGGCCACCATGGCAGAGAACAAGCTGCTCCGACCGTCGCACAGGCGCGGTAGCATAAGCAGCAATGGCCCGTATGGGGCACAGAGGGCTCGGCCCACTCTCTGCAGGCTCGGGGTCGAACCGGCCAAGCTGGATAGGCCAATTAGTACGAGTGCGTGGCAGGACCTTGGGCAGGAACGCCACGCTCGGCCACATCGTAGTCCCTGAGCTGACTGACAGGGCATGTAACTCATCGACTCGCTTCGCCGGTGTCATAGCGAGGAGAAAAGCTATCTCCATAGAGAGCCACTTCAGGCCCACCCGGGCCAAGGGCCCAAAGGGTGGAGAAGAGAGGGCACCTAGCACCATGGGCAGGTCCCACACTGCTCGGGGGTTTATATTTACGTTTATGTTCATGTTCTGGTTCACTGGAAAGCGTCTAGAGACAACATCTATTGTATTAGACGCTATATAAATAAAATCGAATGGAATCCAAAACTGGGGCCTGGGGGGCGTCATGTTGTGTCGCAGCAGAGCCTCCGCAGCAGTGGAAACTATGTTTACCCGGTCAGAAGGGGGCCACCAAGAGGAGCCCGTGAGCCCTCTGGAGGACCCTCTGCAAAGGCGGCTTGCACCGGGAGAGGAAGTCCGTCACCCGGTTCCTGTCTCCAGGCAGGAACATCGCCCGAAGGCCGGGCAGGCGAGGAGCTGTCCATGCTAGGAGGCCCCGGGACACCTGCAGCAGCTGTGCAGAGTCGGTGCCCCCCCTGGTGGCCGATCAAGGGACAGTGGACACACTGTCTGACCGAACCGGCAAGTGCCTCCCCCACAGGAGTTGCAAAAAATGTTAGAGTGTGAAGTGCAGAGCCCAGAGCTCCAGCACGTTGACGTGGCACGTGCGGACCCGTGAGGACTACTGATGACAGCCTCCCGGCAGGGAGGGGACAGCGCCTAAGGGCACACCCCTCAGCCGGAATGTCCCGCCTTTCCAGGGTGCAAGGGTATGGACACACCCGCGAAACCCTGACCAGCCTGCGCCCGTGCCTCTTGGCATCCAGGCGAGGCTGTCCAGCCACAATGCAGGGGGCGTAGCGACAGCAGGCCCAAAGGTATAAGAGGGGCAAGGGTTGCCATCACGCACCTGGTGAAAAAATCCTCGGTGACAGGGAGAGCCCACACAGGAGCACCCTGAACCGACAACGGTGGCCCCGGTAGGCGAACCCCCGGAACTACCGGTGACGTGCCGCGACCGGCACGTGAAACAAGCGCCCTGTAGGTCCACAGTTGCAAACCACTTCCTCCTGACCAACGCAGAGCATCTGCTGTGGTCAAGCCTCCGGAAGGGCAGGACCTTCACGTATTCGTCGAGGTCCCTCAGGTCCAAGATGGGACGACGTCCGTCGTCTCTCTTGCTGACGAGAAAGTAGCTCAAGTAGAACCCCCAGGCCGCGGCGGGGGGTCCACCGGCATGATGGCGCTCTTGGCCAGTAGGGCGGGCAACACCCGAGCCCGAGCCCGAGCCTGTGTTATAAGCCTTACAAATATGCCCATCAGTAACCCTACACTGGGTAGAGGGGCACTTGGGATCTGGCTTCAGAGCCTCATCAGGAGCCACTATCAGTGCTGCAATGGAGGGCTCGATGGGGGGGCATGTGGTGGAGACCAGCCACTGCCGCGTCCTCCATCGCCGTCAGAGCGCGGTCATCAGCTGTCAGCCTGGATAGGGCTGTGACACCTCTCCAGCATGAGTGCAGCTCCCTCAAAATCCGACGAAGGCGGAATGGTGAATTCCACCGGAGAAGGATTGCGCCTGTGGAAGGCGCTAGAGGCCACCTCCGCACGCGGTGTATCCAGCTACAAGTGCGCCAGGGCAGTGCAGATAACGCTCTCCACGGAGGAACAAGCCGTCCCTTCCCGAGAGCCCTGGGCAGATGAGTGCGAGGAGAACCCCGAGCGCTGTGAGGCCGGTTCCCCTGATGACACTGAGCGGCTCGCCGAGGCTGCAATGGAGATGGCGTCCTCTGGCAGCGGCGGTGGCGACCCCAGAGCAAACTTCTGGCATGGCAGGTTCCACCTGGCCAGTACCAGGCTGCAGATTGAGGAGGAGCGCCTTCATCTGCTCCATGTCGGCGGCCAAGCGATCTACCTTAGAGGGGAGCTGGCTCGTCATCCGCCGTCATTTGGGGGCACCCCCACTCTCTTTGCCGATCGCTTCATAGAAGACCCCGGCTGGGATCACAGCAACCGGTGGGAGAGGGAGCGGACGAGCTGCCGTCACCACGTAGGTGTCGGTGGGAGAGGGGAGCGAAAACGCTGCCATCACCACAGCGAGCACGCTGCCGTCACCACCAATATGCCGGCGGAAGAGGGGAGCGGCCACGCTACCGTCAGCACGAATGTGTCAGTGGGAGAGGGGGCGGGCACGCTGCCATCACCACGGATGTGCTGGTAGGAGAGACGAGCGGACACGCTGCCGTCTACACGAATGTGTCGGTGGGAGCGGTCACGCTGCCGTCCACACGAATGTGTCGGTGGGAGAGGGGAGCGGTCACGCTGCCGTCATCACGTAGGTGCCAGTGGGAGAGGGGAGCGGACGCGCCGCCGTCACCACGTAGGTGTCAGTGGGAGAGGGGAGCGGAAACGCTGCCGTCACCACAGCGAGCACGCTGCCGTCACCACCAATATGCCGGCGGGAGAGGGGAGGGCCACGCTGCCGTCACCACGTCTATGAGAAAAAGCAAAAATAGGCGTCTTTACTCAAAAAGAAGAGAACAATCCTCTCTTGTTTCTTTCCTTTTTTTTTTTTTTCAAAGAAAAAAATAACTGCAAGGAAAAATAATAATGTCACATCAATAAGCGGGAGAGGGAGCGAATGCTGCCGTCACCATGAACGAGCCGGTGGGAGAGGGAGCGGAAACGCCGCCGTCACCACGGCCGCAAAACAGGCCAAAAAGGCGCTGTTCTTTTCCTTTCTTATATATTTTTTTTTTTTTTTTTTTTTTGTATTTAATCAAAGTCTTTTTATTAAAGGTTTTGCATATCACACATAACAAAGACAAAACAAGTAGAACACGAAACCCACTACCCACCCCGGCCCACCAGACCTAAACCTCTCAAGAGTAAGTGTTTCTTGAGATGAGAAACAATTAGACAGTGCAAAAGTATACAGATACATGTAAAATTAGATAAATAATGCTACTTATTATGGGGTTACAGTCCTTGATTCCATATTGTTGACAAATGTCATGAAAGGCTGCCAAGTTGCATCGAACTTCGAGAGAGATCCTTGAAGAGAGTATCTTATCTTCTCTAACTTGAGATGTTGCATTACCTCCTTGATCCACTGGGAATGTGTAGGGGGGAGAGGATCTATCCACTTGAAAAGTACAAGTCGCCTGGCCAACAAAGTGCAAAAAGCCAGCATGTTGCGCCCATAGCTGTCCAGATGTACATCATCTGGTGTAACACCAAAAATGGCAAGGGGATGGATGGATCGGCTCCTCAAGCACCTTAGAAAAGGTATCAAAAATAGCCTTCCAGAATGTATATAAACTTGGACATGTCCAGAACATGTGAAACAGGCTAGCGGGGGCTTGCTTACATCTATCGCATGTAGGGTCCAGCTCTGGTCTAATTTTGGACAGCCTAACCTTTGACCAATGGAGTCGGTGTACAATCTTAAATTGTACGACAGTATGCCGTTGACAAATGGATGATGAGTAAATCCTCCTAATAATCTTCTGCCAAACTGCACCTGAAATTTCCTCACTTAGATCCTCTTCCCATTTACTCTTAAGGTTATCCAAAGCTGCCATGTTATGATGATTGAGAAGATGATAGATCTTACCTATAGCCTGTTTTAGATTTGTCCTCAATTTGAAAATAGTATCTACCAAGGAATCGGGAGGATATGAAGGAAAACAGTCGGTATGTGAAGTTATAAAATTGCGTAGTTGGAAATATCTAAAGGAGTGGGACCAGGGGAGGCCAAAACGGTTTACCAGCTGAACAAACGATGCAAAATTGTTGTCTATATATAGGTCTCGCAATGATTTAATTCCCTTCTTATGCCATATACCAAAGGCCCCATCTAACATTGAGGGAATAAACATGTGATTTTTGACTATCGGGGCAGAATAGGATAGATTACGGAGAGCAAATGATCTCCTGAACTGATTCCAAATTCTTATTGACTGTGCAACAATGGGGTTAGCGGTAAAGTGAAAAATGGGCTTTTCTAGTGGGAGTTCGGAGCACAGTAGGGCTGATAAGGAGGCATGACTACAGGACATGTTTTCCAGAACGAGCCATTTAGGGGCGTCAGAATCTCCTGTGCCGCTCATCCAATACATCAGGGCCCTAATATTGGCTGCCCAGTAGTAGTATAGAAGGTTTGGGAGTGCCATACCGCCTTGGAGACGGGGCCTCTGCAAAACAGATTTTTTAATACGTGGGGGTTTTTTGTTCCAGATGAACGATGATATGAGGTTATCTACAGAACTAAAGAAGAATTTGGTCAGGAAAACAGGAAGGCATTGAAATAAATAAAGGAACCTAGGTAATACATTCATTTTAATAGTATTAATCCTCCCGCTCAAGGAGAGGGACAGCAAATCCCAACGTTTAATATCTTGTTTCAAACAGTCTATCAGGGGCAGAAAGTTGGCTTTGTAGAGGTCTTTGTGGTTGCACGTAACCCAGATACCCAGATATTTGAATTTGTTTATGTTAACTTTAAAAGGGGTTGAATTAAAGGGCACGTTCTTGGCCGCTGCGTTAATTGGTATAAGTTCGCTTTTTTGAAGATTTGTTTTATAGCCAGATATTTCGCCAAACCTCTTCAGTGTGTCTAATAATCCAGGAAGGCTTGACAAGGGATCCGACATGTACAATAATAAGTCATCAGCATAAAGCGAAACTTTACATTCCTGACCTCCTCGGCTGATTCCCTTAATATTAACATTTTGCCGTAAAGCCAGTGCTAGCGGTTCGATAGCAACCGCAAACAGGAGCGGAGACAACGGACACCCTTGTCTCGTGCCTCTCTGTAAATTAAAGTAGGCAGAGAGGTTGTTGTTCGTACGCACCGCGGCCATCGGAGAGGAATAGAGAACTTTAATCCAGGATTGAAACTTCGGGCCAAAACCAAATTTTTCGAGTGCATGAAAGAGATAATCCCACTCCACCCGATCAAACGCCTTCTCAGCGTCGAGTGATAGCAAGCTCTCCGGCGTATCGGGTGAAGTGGGACCATAAAGAATATTCAAGAGCTGTCTAATATTAAAAAATGAGTACCGATTCTTCATGAAGCCTGTTTGGTCTATTGAGATAATTGAGGGGAGAGAAGTTTCGATGCGCCGGGCCAAAAGCTTTGCGAGAATCTTGACATCCGTATTAAGGAGAGATATTGGGCGGTACGAGCTGCATTGAAGAGGATTTTTATCCTTCTTTAAAATAAGCGAAATGGTTGCCTCGCGCATAGTTGAGGGGAGAGAATTCGAAGAGAGCGATTCTGTAAAAACAGAAAGAAGAAGTGGGGCGAGTAATGATGAAAATGCTTTAAAAAATTTGGTCGGGTAGCCGTCGGGCCCTGGAGACTTACCGCTTTGCATACTACTAACAGCCTCCAGAACCTCTTTAGTGGAGATATCATCTTCTAATTCTGCCGCCAGCACTGGATCTACTCTGGGAACATCTAGACCGTGAAAAAAGTCATCTAGAGCAGACTTATCGTCTGGTGGCTCTGAAGTGTAGAGGCAGGAGTAATAGCGGTGAAAGCAGGAATTTATTTTCAAATGATCTGTGTGCTTTAAACCTTGTTCATCTCTAATTATAGGTATGCACTGGGTCGCAGTCTTCTGGCGCAGCTGATGGGCTAGAATTTTCCCCGCCTTCTCACCATGTTCATAGAAACGATGCCGCGACTTTAGAATAAGATTTTCAGCTTGACGTGTCGAAAGGAGGTCAAATTCCATTTTAAGCGTCAGACGTTGTTTAAGTATGTCGTCTGAAGGTGAATGACTGTATGCTATATCTAGTTTTAAAATGTTATCCGTAAGCTGTTTGAGGCGCTCGGTATTAGCTTTCTTTCGCATTGCACTGAAGGAAATAACCTGCCCCCTTAAGTATGCCTTTAGTGCTTCCCAGACCGTTGAGGACGGCATTCCTGGGGTCTGATTTTTGGAAAGAAAAAACTCAATTTCAGATCTAATGAACTTCACAAATGTCTCTTCTGAGAGAAGCAGGGGGTTAAATCTCCACGGCCGATATACAGAATCTGCACCAGGGATGCGTAACCCCATAGTCAAGGGACCGTGATCGGAGATGACGATGGACTGATACTCACAGGCAGCTACCATTGGAAGAAGGTTTTTGTCGATAAAGAAATAATCTATTCGTGAAAATGTTTTATGAACCGGGGAAAAAAAGGAGTAGGCCCTAGATGTAGGGTTATGGAAACGCCAAACATCAATTACGCCAAATTCCCGAAGAAAAAGTTTGATAGATTGTGCTGATTTCGACTCATATGCGGCCTTAGAAGAGCTACGATCTAATTTTGGAGAGAGCACACAGTTTACATCGCCACCAAGGATGAGGTGGTGTGTATTCATATTAGGGAGTCGGGAAAATATATTAGTGAAAAAGGCGTCGTCGTCCCAATTTGGGGCGTAGATGTTTGCTAAAATGACAGGAAATCCATACATTTGGCCGACTACGATAACATAACGTCCCATAGGATCAGATTCAACGCTAGACATAACAAATGGAACATTCTTACCAATAAGGATTGCTGTCCCCCTCGCCTTGGAGCCAAAATTGGAATGATATGATTGCCCTATCCATCCACCTTGCAATCTAGGTTGGTCAACTGTGCGGAGATGTGTCTCCTGAAGAAATGCAACATCAGCTTTGAGATGGTTAAGATGCGTAAGTACCTTTCTGCGTTTCACAGGGTGATTTAAGGACTTGACATTCCAGTTCACGAAGTTAACTAGGCAGCCCATTATCCCTCCTAACTTACTTGCATCTGTCATTGGGAATCATAGCAGAAAATAAACCGTAAGTGTACCCCAAAACATCAACATAAATTAATTCAAAACTAGTAGCACATTCAAAAAAATAGACAAATAATATAGGTCTGGTAGGCCCCCAACCCCTGTCACCAACATGAACATGGTGACTAAAACACCCTAGGTAGTCAAAACCACACATTAAGTGTGAGCAGTGGGGAACAACTAGGTGTCCAAGTGGCCGGCTCCTGCCAAACCCCCCATTCTTAAACAGAAAAAAAGCCGAAATCAAAGGCGCTTTGAGCTAATAAAACAGCCGATATTGCCAGTGGAGCACACACAATTTGTGCATAAGTGGACGGCAAACAGAACTTCACAGTGGAATTAGCAGGAACTGTGCATAAGTAAACTGGGGAAAAAAAAAAAAAAAAAAAAGGGGGGGGGGGATAAAAACTAATAAACCGACAATTTAAAAAAAAAAAAAAAAAAAAAAAAAAAATAATAATAATTTAGATTAAAATAAATAAATAAAAAAAAAAAATAATAAAATAAAATAAACACCCTCACATCTAGGCAGTCATCTACAAATACACTGAAACTCAACATGCTGCCACGTGCATATAAAGTGGATGCATTTGTGGGTGTTCTCCAGGTACATAAAATACATTTTCCTTTTTTCCTTTTCTTCCTCCCTCTCCCCCCGCCCTCCCCTTTAAACCGGGTCTGTACATGGTACTGTTCTAGCATGAGAAGTCCATACACTGGCCCACCCCCACCCCCACCCCCACCCCCACACACACACACACACACACACACACACACACACACACACACACACACCCTTCGATGGGGGGGGCGGGGCGTGATATCTTGATGACGCAAACAAAATACAAATTAAGTAACTTAAAGTAAATAACCAGTCCTGTAGGTGGGAATGTATATAATCAGTCATCGCATCCTCCACGAGGAGACCTCCTCCCAAAGGAAAAAAAGAATCATGATCAATACAGGGTTAGATCAAAGTTAATGCTCCGGCGCTTCAGCTGGACTGATAGCGCACTTCACATACGCCATAGCCTTTTCTGGATCCAGGAATTCCTTGGTATCCCCGCCGTATGAAATGCGGAGGCGGGCCGGGAACAATATTCCATAGCGTACATCTCGCCGACCCCGAAGAAGATTCCTGACGCCATTGAACGCAGCACGGGCTTTGGCGACGCTCGCTGTGTAATCCGGAAAGATGGATATCGGCTCTCCCATGTACCGAAGCGGTCCTCGTTCTCGGGCGCGGCGCAGTACATCCACACAGTCCTGATAATAATGCAGTTTTGCGACAATAACCCGGGGTTTCCCGCCAGGCTTTCTCGGTGCGAGGCCTCTGTGTGACCGGTCAACCAGGATATCTTTCTCCAGATGCAAAGCCTCCTTCAGTAGTTTGGAGACGGAGGTAGTGGAGCTGGAGCCGGGGTCCTCCGCGACCCCCACGATACGGATGTTACACCTCCTCAGCCTCCCTTCTAGGTCCTCGTTCCTCTCTTTTAAGTTGGCCAGCTCTGTTTTAATTTCAGCGACTGATGTTTGCAAAGCAGTAACTTCACCCGACCAGGTCGATAAGCCCCCCTCCATGTCTTTGATAGCAGCCTTCATATGATCCACTTCAGTGCGAATAGCCGCCGTGTTGTTAGCAATCTCGGACTTAACTTCCTTTAGCTCGCTTCGGATGAAGTCGAAGTCCTCAGAGAGAGCGCTCTTCAGTTCTGACCTGATGACAGCGGAGATATCCACTCTCAATGAGGATAGAATGTCCTCTTTCAGCTCCGCGGCGTCCATTACTGGTTTTGCCTGCGGAGTGGGAGATTTGTTCCCGCGACCTGTTGCAGCATGTCCCGCGGACGCGTCGGGCCTCGTGGTGGTAGAGCCGCTGTATTTGTATATACGGAGATTATTCGCCATTAAAGCAACGTAAACAGCTCAGACTGTCTCCCGGATGTCTTGAATAAGTTATGGAGCAATAACTTTATAAAGTTCGTCAAAAAAAGCGCATTAAAGCAGTAATTTTAGGGAAGTTAGACAGGAGCTCGGTTCAACACAACCTACTCCATCGCCGGCTCACTAGCGCCCCCATATTTTTTTTTTTTAAAGAAAAAATTATCTGCAAGGAAAAAATAATGCTGTAACATCAATAAAGTGGGAGAGGGAGCGAAACGCTGCCGTCACCACAAATGTGCCGGTGGGAGAGGGAGCGAAACGCTGCCTTCACCACGGCTGTAAGAAAGACCAAAAAAGGTGTTTGTGTTGTTTTTTTTTCAAAAGAAAAAAATAATCCTTTTCTGTCTTCTTTTTTTTTTTTTTTTTTTCCCTTTTTTTTTCTTCTTTTTTTCAAAAGAAAAAAAAATCTGCAAGGAAAAAACAATGTTGTCACATTAACAAAGTCAGGTGTCAGGCGCAGCCGACAGCTTACCTTTCTGTCAGCTGGGGCGGGGGGCGGGGCGGGGAGACGCCGCCGCAACCCGACACCATCAATACCGCGCCGGCCACAGCCTCTCGGAGGACGAAAAAAAAACGTTACTCCTACCTGAATGGCACGAAGCTGCACCGGGGCCGGCGGTTTTAGGGAGGAAAGGAAGAAGCTTCACAAAGCTCCTATTTCCATCCTGTACTTCAGACGCGCGGAGCGAGAAGAATAAGGAGTCGATCCCATGCTTGACGCCGGAAGATATACCCCTTCCGGGGGTCATGCAGGGGTCACGGGTGACGTGAAATTGTTGGTATTGTACTCGACAGTGCTTACAGCACCGCCTGGCGGTCAGTAGGGACGAAATAGAACAGACTTTACACAAAAACGTCATCAACGGGAATTTATCGTTTTTACCGTGAGATAACAAATTCTTACCGTGGGAATTTTTTTGACGGTTTATCGTGAACGGTAAAATATCGCCCATTCCTACATTCAGTACAGTCAGGTGGTCAAGTGACCTCATTTTTTGGGGGTTACTGCATTCCTGAAGCTACAACTGCCCAACTAAAGACATCTCACAGGTTTGCACGGTAGTTTCTGGCCATGATGGGAGCATCGCTTCATCCACTCTCTATACCTGATGCACCAACAATATACAGTATAACAGCCTAAATCTGGACTCATCAGACCACACAACCTTTTTTTTTCCAATACTCTCGTCTTATCTTAAAACTATCTAGCAAATGTAATTCTTCTTTTTCTCTCTGTTTTCTATTAACCTCACTGATAAGTGGTTTTCTTAAGGCTAAAGCTGCTTGGTCCTAATACACCGGGCTGTCTTTGCATTTCAATTCTAAGGTCTTTCATATCAAAATCTCCTTTAATGGAGGCGCTTGTAAGTGCTGATGCTTAAATAATCAAGTGCATCAAATTAGCAGCACCTGGCTGATTACTCTATTAGCTCCAACTGATGCTGCGAGGGTGAACCTTTTTTCTTTTCTTTTTTTTTTACATGCTGCTGCAGCATTCTGGCTCAGTATACGTTAAATAATTGATATAAGATAAGAACAAAGGAGTTCCTGTTTTGTTTGCTATAGATAAAATGCTCATAAACATGAACGGAGATAATTTTAAAGTGGAGCGCTGTCACATATACCTGGTCCTGGACTGTACAACTTAATCTAAGTCTGGGTTTTGCTTCTTTTCTTAAATATAGCCCCATAAAATGGTAATGTTGACCATTGGCCTGCCTTATTTTAACAGGTTTTTCTAAAAAAAAAGTGTTCTCCTAACTTTGTTTCAATATTTGAGTGGTTTGGACTGAAACTACAGGACTGTCTCAGAAAATTAGAATATTGTGATAAATCAACTGAAATATTGCAAGCCTTTTATTATTTTAATATTGCTGATCATGGCTTACAGCTTAAAAAAACTCAAACATCCTATCTCAAAAAATTTCAATATTCTGGGAATCTTAATCTTAAACTGTAAGCCAAATTCAGCAATAATAAAATAATAAAAGGCTTGCAATATTTCAGTTGATTTGTAATGAATCCAGAATGTATGACATTTTTGTTTTTTTAATTGCATTACAGATAATAAAGAACTTTATCACAATATTCTAATTTTCTGAGACAGTCCTGTAGTTGGCTAGTAGCCTGGGGAGTCAACTTGGAAGGGTCCTCAAATTATTCGAGGTGAAAGTGAATTGACCAAACGACCCAGCTGTTTTAAAAGGTACACGCTGATGAGCAAGACACAATTAGCTCTGTTTTCAAATGTATGCAAAGATACCTGCAAAGTTGGACATTTTAACATTAGTTCAATGGAGAATGACTCACTTTTGGGTCGTTTCCCCCTAGTGGTCAGTTAAGGAACTGCAAGTTTCTCCACCACTGCTTTAGAGTACCAAGGCAAACCTTGTTTTATCTATAGGCAACTCCTGATCAATGAGGAAAATATGAGCCACCAGCAGCATAACACGGTAATCCAGCTGCAGAAGCTTCTTGTTAAAAGAAGAAGTGTGGAATAAAGAATGAGATATCTCTGATTAGGCAGAGACTTTCTTACTATTGATGACGAGATCACAGGGGGCAGTGGTTCAATACTCTTTTCACAGCTAGACTAAAGAACCAGTGCTGATTTTCTTGGGAGGACATTGTGAGACTTTCATTTGCTTTGTGGGGAAAATATGCAAATATTTTACAGATCAATAAGAAATCTTAAACTTATGTGAAGTCAAACTGGAGCCAATAAAAAAGTGGAAATGGAAGAGAGTTTTAAACTCAGAGCTGCTGACACTCTGTAACTTTGACAGATTTGACACTTCCAGTCCCTCCATTGTTCGAAATGTGAAATAAACCACTGCACACGGAAAGTGCCAATCATCTTGACATCAATTTTATTTTTGAATACAACCCCCGCCCCCCTACACAGGCATACACACACACCGAGAACCACACACTCTCCACCAAACCCTTAAAAAAATAATCTTCAAATATGTTAAAAATTCAGCACAATATCCTGGAAAAAAAAAAAGTTATCTAAGTTGAATAAACCAGTCATAAAACACTTTTGAGAAACCTTCCTTCATAGTGAATAATGGCTCAGTGTTCTTTGGCGGCTAACACCAGCAGCTTTTGCTGAACTCTGATTTCATTTCCGTTCATTCTTAAGACACAGGGGTTCGGTCTCTGGAGGTCTTGAGTCAGACGTGGGTGTTTATTTAGCATTAAATTAATTGAAGCCTAAAAATACATGAGGGTGGTGGGGGAGGTTAAATGGTTGGCCCTCCATCCTAAGAACCACGGAATGAGCAGCGCCGCCTCATTAGCACTCTGGTGTGGGAAGCAGGTCCGTCTGCAACAGCAGGGAGAGAAACTGTGCAGACAGACAAAGGGCTAGACACCGACAAAAGTCAAACAGACTGACAACTCATACACTCAAACACACACGAAGCTTCTCTGGAAATGTTAATATAAGTGAACATTAAGTCAAACAAATTACTTTGAAATGCGAAGGTGATTTGTCTGAGTTAGACACATTGCAAGCACGACAAAAGGTGCATTCACACAGAAACGAGTGCTTAAAAGCTTAGGCTATAGTTAATAATGGATTGAGCCTGGTGTACACCGAATGTTATGTCAGCAGAGTCAGACAGCTGAAATACTTGCAGCTGCAGGCATTTCAGTTGTGTGCTTGACTTGCAGCTTCCTTCTGAAAGTTGTTTTTTGCTTCAGGTGTCACTGCTGAGAAAAACACGCTGCTAAACTGTTAGAATAATGGTAAAAAAAAGAGTTCATGTACAGGAAGTTACAAGCAGATGCATTTCCATCACCCTTGAAGCTGAGGAAGAAAACAATGATCTAATGGAAACACATGAAAAGCTCACATGGATTGGTTTTCTTGTGATTTGATGAAGGATTATTTTGCAAAATTGCATTGCAAACACATAAAGATGTTTTTCTGTAGGGACTGGTTCCTCTGGCCTGGCTGGTGCCCTATAAAGAGCCAAAAAGAGGTATTTCCCTGCGATTCTCATCAAAAGTTCGACTAGTCAATTACAAAGTGACAAAATGTTGACCCAGTTTCAAACCAATGGGTGATGTTTCCATAGACATATAAACGTAGACGCCCACTGCTGCGATACGTCAACGTCGCCGCCATATTGGATGTTCAAGACTGCGCTGTAAACTAATACAAGTAAATGGACTTATTTTCATAAAGCACCTTTCTACAAAGAAATTTACGTTTTACGTCTCATTTATTCATTCACACATGCACTAATATACTTGGGAAACAGTTAGGCACCAAATATAATATATTTAATTTTCTCAGATGGCAAAAATAAGAACTTTATTGATCCCACATAGGAGTAATGCATGTTCTATCAGCTATAGAGAACAAGGTAGTGCCGAAAAACAATATATATCCCCCCTCACAAAAATAAGAAAAATAGAGAAACATATTTTCTCATCAACAAAACATATTTTATTGTCTGAAAAATGGTTCAAATGTTAATTTATTGTCTGAAAAATGGTTCAAATGTTATTTTGTTACTTGAAAAATTTAAAATATTTTTTGTTGATGACAAAATATGTTTCTCTATTTTTCTTATTTTTGTGAGGGGGATATATATTGTTTTTCGGCACTACCTTGTTCTCTATAGCTGATATAACATGAATTACTCCTATGTGGGATCAATAAAGTTCTTATTTTTGCCATCTGAGAAAATTAAATATATTATATTTGGTGCCTAACTGTTTCCCAAGATATTAGTGCGTGTGTGAATGAATAAATGAGACGTAAAACGTACATTTCTTTGTAGAAAGGTGCTTTATGAAAATAAGTCCATTTACTTGTATTAGTTTACAGCGCAGTCTTGAACATCCAATATGGCGGCGGCGTTGACGTACAGCTCAGTGCTCCATGGGGCGTCTACGTATGTCTATGAATGTTTCAGTGACTTTTATAAACTGCCCATCGAGTTCTCCGCAGTAGCTGCTCGGCTTTACCTCAGAAGGTTTGTGTCATGCAGAGATCTCTCATCCATTCTGATAAGTGATGGATACTTTTCTGTTCACAGATCAGGGTCATTGTTTCATCAGTGTAGTAAGTAAGTAAGTATAGATTTGAATTCTCTTTTAATATTATTAAAAATGGCATTTCATTTTTTATCTCCTATCAAATCGCATTTTGTGTGACATTGAAAATCGTACAGTGCAGTTTGTGATCTGTAGTGGGAGCAGGGAGCAGGTGGAGGAAAATCTGTGGAGGTGGAGGTTTGCACTGGAAAGAAGAGGGATGAAGGTTATGTGCGTGAATGAGAGGGACACGGGTGGAACAGTCTTAGGGTCAACAGCCCAGATCAATGGAGAGTGTGGAAAAGAGGTCAAGAAACAATTCACTCTCTTTTGACGTCCACATTAATACACTACTTTCTAAAGTCAGATCTAGAATTGATTTTTTTGTTCTGCAATAAAGCATCTTTCACCCACTCTGCAAAGCACGCTCTGGTTAAAATGACAATCCTCCCAATTCTAGATTACAGTGATATAGAATATAGGTCTGCCTCCAAAACCCTTCCTTGTGCACGTTCAGGCTGCAGTGGAAGCTTGTATGATTTGATGTAGATTCTTCAGGCCTGGACATTTAGTGGATGAAACCAGCCACGACTCTCTATATCAAACCATTCAAAAGTTATAGCAGAAGGTAGGAACTATCACATAACGATCAATCAGATGAAGGGGCGTGGATCATTTGCACCAATTATGTTCAAAGACCCAAAACCATGTCCGATGACACTGTCAGGCTGGTGAGGTGAGGACCCAGATGCAGGAGAGAGAGGGAGGCCGGAGGCAGGAGTTCTCAAAAAACAAAGATTTATTCCAAAACCAAAAACAAAGCGCTGCTTGGCAGGATCAAAAAACTAACTAAACAGGGATCAAAAAAATTGAGGAGGAAGAACGTGGCAGGGAACATGGAGGACAAAACAGTACGGTCCGACAGGGAACAAGGGAATGACAAGACCAGATATACACAGGGGATAACGAGACACGACGAGACACAGGTGCAGATGGGATAGGCCACGCCCATTAATGCAAACCATTAAATATCACATTTTTTGCCAAGCCTGGCTTGGTGAAAAATTTGGTGACTTTTGGGGCAAGTTTAGGAGGAAAAAAAGGCCCTCATTTTGTCGGAAAAAGAAAAAAGAAAAAGAAGGAAAATTCCTACAGATACAATTCAAATTCAAGTGCTTGGGCCCTAATCACCTCCTTTGGTCATAATTCATTTCAGTTCACTGCTGCTAGTGAATGGAATGATCCGCAACAAACACTTAAACTTCACACATTCATCCCATTCTCCTCCTTCAAAAATATACTCCCAACATTCAACTGTGATCATTGCGCATGTTTGTAACTCTTCTGGACCAGCACTGCCACTTTTTACTCATATTTTTTCATGTGTTGTGTGTTTTTTATATATTGTGTTTGTTTGTATATGCTTGACTCTTTGTGCTACTTCTTGCCCAGGTCGTCATTGTAAATGACAAACTGTTCTCAACTGACTTACCTAGTTAAATAAAGGTTCAATTAAAAGAAAAACATGTGCAAGCAGGTTGGGATTGGTGGATAAAAGTGCCGGGACTGATATGTGCCAAAAGAGTACCAGCAAGAATGAAAGGGAAGGTCTACAAGACGGTGGTGGGACCAGTGTTTGGTTTGGACTTAGGAGGGGACAGGAGGCAGATCTGGAGGTAGAAGAAATGAAAATGTTGAGGTTCTCCTTGGGAATGATGAGGACGGATAGGATCAGGAATGAGAACATCAGAGGGACGGCACACGTTGGATGATTTGGAGATAAAGTCAGAGAGGCCAGATTGAGATGGTTTGGACATGTACAGAGGAGGGACAGTGGATTTATTGAGAAAAGGATGCTGAGGGGGAAACGGCCAGGCAGGTATATATGGATGTAGTGAAGGAGGCCATGTGTTAGATGGTAGGAGAAGAGGATGCAGAGGACGGGGTAGATGGAGACAGATTACTTGATGTGGCGACACCTGAACGGAGCTGCCGAAAGGAAAAGATGAAGAAGAAGAAGAAGAAGAGGTCCTTAACCCTTGTGCTGTCTTCGGGTCAAGGAAGGAGGAAGAGAAGAAGGGAGGAAGGAAGGAAGGAAGGAAGGAAGGAAGGAAGGAAGGAAGGAAGGAAGGAAGGAAGGAAGGAAGGAAGGAAGGAAGGAAGGAAGGAAGGAAGGAAGGAAGGAAGGAAGGAAGGAAGGAAGGAAGGAAGGAAGGAAGGAAGGAAGGAACTAACTCCATAAACTAATGTGTTTCTTTTTAAACCTACATTATGCATTAGACATGTTTTAGCTAACAAACATTTATCTCGTCCCGTCTCCTTGACCCCAGTTTGTAACACTTGCATTTGCAATCCATTAACCCCTGGCACATGGAGAACGGAGACTGGCTACATTCTACATGCGAAGCCTGCGACAAAATACTCGGCATTACCTGGCAGCAACGCGTAACAAATGCGGAGGTACTCTCACGTGCTGGCCTACCAAGCATGAATCCGTTACTGAAGCAACGGCGACTATGGTGGTTAGGACATGTCTCACGTATAGCGGATGGCTGTATCCCAAAGGATGTACTCTTTGGTGAGCTGAAAAACGGAAAGCGGAGGCTGGGTAGGCCAAATCTCCGGTATAAAGATGTCTGCAAGAAGGATCTGACTGTAGTACCGAACCACAGTGAATGGCAGAGGCTGGCAGCAAATCGTGAGGCATGGAGAGACACAGTGAAAGAGGCTATGGTAGCGGATGACACCAGACTTGCACAGAAACAAGCGTCAAAGCGCCAACACCGTCACGCTCCAAGTCTATTGCAAAGTGAAGAATACAAGTGTGATCTGTGTGGACGGATCTGTGCTTCACGAATAGGCCTACACAGCCACAAACGATCAAGGAAGTGCACTGGCAAGCATCCATAGTCGATAAACGACTGACGGAGGCTGCCGAACCCCTGGCACACACCCGACAAATGGACCGTCTAAATGGACCTTTAACGCAAATTTGAAACGGAGACTGGCATTTCACATTATATTGTCAGAGAATCTCCAGGGAAGCATCACGGTTGACGCATGTTCCCACGAGTACGCGTGTCCTCCTCAAAGAGTCACCCATTAATCTTTGAGCGCTTCCCATCAATGTGAGCCGTCCTCACATCACGACCGCCTTATAATGTCTACATGCGAAGCCTGCGACGAATACTCGGCATTACCTGGCACACCCGACAAATGGACCTTCTAAATGGACACTTGGAAATTGTAAGGAGAAACAAAGTGAGGGTTAACATTTAGGTCAAAGGTAGAAAAAGTGGTAGAAGACATTTATTTTTTAACACTAATTATACATTGAAAATGTTCCCCCCATTCATGGATCTGCTCATTTTGACTACCTGCAGTCTGAATAGCAATAACCTGGTAATTCTGTTCTTCTAAAAGCAATTTAAAGGTTTTTCTTCCATTTCCATTTCTTGTTTGGAGGGATGTAATCATGCAGTCACCTGCAGATGCTGCGCATCAAAGATCTGGGCAAAAACCAAGATCGTTTACTCTCTTCATAGACAAACTTACAACTGGGCAGAGAAATAGACATAAACAGCCAAGCAAATTATGGATCCGTCCCCGCATGAAAACCTGTCCATGCACAATATCAGACAGACGCAGATCAAAACTTCTCCCACTTTTGATTCGCCACAAAGCAGAAAAACACAAGATGAAATGGAGAGTGGTGCCATGTTGTAGCAGATGGCCCATCAACTCCTCCTCATCCCTTTCCGTCGGCCCCCCCAACTCCTCTGCCACCTGTGGAGGAGGACACTCGTTTGGAAACCGCCCACTCTCCCCACAATCAAACACGATTGTCATTCATCATGAAAGGAGCGGGTCACCTGAAATGAAAGTTTGTTGTGAGAGAGCGGTGGTTCTTCTCGCGTTTATCCCTCTCAAATTGGCAGGCTGGAGCTGGAGTGATGGGGGATTATTCCTTAGATCCACTGTCAACACATCTTTTGACAACAGTTCCCAAATTTTGTGTCATGTTTTACAGAAACATGAACACTTGTCTTTTATTCATTTTGGTTTAACCCTTTTACTGTCTTTGGTACAAAATTACCTAATTCTCCTGTTCATTCTTTCCTCCTGCTCTCTCCTTCCTTCTCCCTTCCTCCCTTCCTCCCTTCCTTCCTTCCTTCCTTCCTT
This sequence comes from Cololabis saira, assembly GCF_033807715.1. Taxonomy (NCBI): domain Eukaryota; kingdom Metazoa; phylum Chordata; class Actinopteri; order Beloniformes; family Belonidae; genus Cololabis; species Cololabis saira. The sequence goes on from NC_084603.1 coordinate 18,211,116, forward strand.
CCTTCCTTCCTTCCTTCCTTCCTTCCTTCCTTCCTTCCTTCCTTCCTTCCTTCCTTCCTT